>NW_010432106.1:0-38043 GCF_000710305.1 Buceros rhinoceros silvestris
TCTCACCCGATCTCAAGATGAGACTCACGGCAACAATAGTTCACAGTCTGTGATCCTCAGTGAGCCGGGGGGTGCAGGCCCTCAGGTCTCGGGCTGGTCGTTTGCCGGGTCGGCCCCAGCCGGGCCTAGTCGGGCCTGGTCGGGCCTGGGCGTCTTACCTGACTCTCTTAACCAATTAAATGCGGAGTTATTGTACCCCATGGAATAATTCTGTTTGTCCATTTCCCAAAACAAGGAAGCTTCAGCTCAAACCAGGGCACCCATCCAAGCCATGAACAGCCGGTTTCTCTAGAATGCTGTGGGACACAGTGTCAAAGGATTTACCGAAGTCTGGGCAGACTACGGCCACAGCTCTTCCCTGATCCACTTAAGGGGGTCACCTTGTCATAGAAGATCAGGTTAGTCAAGCAGGATGCATCTTCCATAAACCCATGCTGACTGAGTCTGATTGCCTGGTTGTCCTGTACATACCGTGTGATGGCACTCAAGACGATCTGCTCCATAACATTCCCTGGCACCAAGGTCAGGCTGACAGGCCTGCAGTTCCCCAGACTCTCCTTCCAGCCCTTCCTGTAGATGTATATTATACTGCATTGTAATGTATTGGCAAGTGCATTAGTTTCAAAGTCTGTGGAGGCCAGCAGAGGAAGACGTTATTTGAAAGATTTGAAGAATGTTATGAAAAGCATGATGTGTTTCTGGGTTCTACTGCTGTCCTGATTCCTTTAACATTTATGCACAAACTGGGTGTGATAAACAAGAGCAATCATATGGCTGGTGTGAGGGGGCAATCACTGGGAGAGGGAGCAAGGCCTGTTGGAAGATCAAAGCTAATATTCCTCCACCCACGGGGAACTTGGAGGAGTGAGAAATCAGAAATTTCAATATGGGATTTTTCTCTTGGGTGACATCAGATTTGTGTTCTGTTTCACTTGATTGAATGGGATCTGCATCAGGGACTTCTATATTCCTGCCTTATCAGTGAAAGATGTGACTAGTCATCTGCAGGGAACCATTTCTGCGCAACAGATAGGAGCACACATTTGCCTTCCTATAAACTACTTCAGCCTGGGATTCATCACCCATCCTGAGGCTCTGCTCCAAAATTCGCTGTGATGGATTCTATATGCCCTTACCAGAAGCATCTGAGAACATGTCTCTGTGGGCTACATTTATCAGCACAAATATAAATATGCTTTGTTATGATGGATCTCACACCTACACCAGATCTGTGCTAGAAGTAAGGGTGATCGCTGCAACATCTTGGTTTTTTAGAATCTTTCACAGGGGGCTTGCAAAGCAGTTCAAGAATGAAAGTTTTATTGGGTTGTGTTTTTTTATTTTTCAGTCAGGAAAGGAGGTGCAACCTGACTCAGTCGATCACAGAATGGTTGTTCCAGATGGTGGAAAGAACAGGAGAAAAGAATCTACCACCCATTATGAAGCAATATAGGAGGAAAAAAGAGAGGAAAGAAGCACAATAGGTGCAAAGGGCAGGCCGAATTTGAGGGGAAGGAGGTCTGACTGTGACTTAGCTGAGTAAGAGAAAAATATTTTGCTTGACTGGAAGATTAAGTGACATGCAGAATTTCTCAAGAAGCAGCTTTCCACAAAAAGCAGAGGTTTTCTTTTCTCCTGTTCTTTGTGCTGGGGATACGGGTGGCTCCTCTGTCAACATGAGAAATAGTACTGCAAGACAGCACACAATGTGACTGAACAAAACTTTCAAGACATGGATCTAACATTAAATAGCTACTTTTTTACCTTATGTTTAAAATAAGATTTGCCTTTGTCATTAGCAGCAGCTTGTGATGTGGCATTTGTGACCCATTTCCGCAAAAGAAATCTGTACAGTCATATCTTTTTGTTTTAAGTCTGTGCAATAGGACAGGGAGGTGTAGCAACTTGTAGAACCCAAGCAGTGAGTTTATGAATGATGCATGAAACAAATTCTCTTTCTGCCTGACACACAAAGGGGATATTAGACAGGGTTGCGAGGCCACTGCTAGGCTGGGGTGCTTGATGTAATATTTAGCTCAGAGACAGCCAGGAAAGTCCACCAAGCACTTTAGTTCCCAAGTAAGTGTGTGAAAACACAACGAGAGAAACGAAAGAGATGATGGTATTAAGCTGTTTAGTATAGTGGGTTTTTCCTCTCTTCCTCGCTCTCCCTTGCTGCCATTCCCTTTCCCAAAGCAGCTGCCTTCACAGCCTGGGCCAGAGTAAAGAGTGCTTGCATCACTCCTTAAATGCATTCTTTAGAAACAGATCGTAATGCAATATGCCTTTTGTATTTCCAAGGGAGGTCTTTCACTTACAAACAATGATCTGTGACCATTGCAATGATGAAATCTTTCCCCATATTACTCGTACTAGTACAAGGATCTAAGAAACACTGGAAGATATTTCTGCAATATAAAAATCCCCATCTTTTTCCCAGTCTATTCTGTTTTTTCAGATGAAAGACCAAGAAGCAGTGGCTAAATAATGATCCAGTGCAAACATGCATCTAAAATGTGGGGGTTCATTTCTAAAATAAACTGACCACTGGACATGATCCAAAGCCTAGTCAAATCAAAAGGAATCTTTCCACTTCAAGATAAGCAGCATGAAGATCTTATTTACACTATTTTATACACCTCTTGGACTTCTGGATTCTAAGTCACAAAAAACTTACCTATAAAATATAGCACAGGAGGTGAAAACTACACTAGAAAACAATTTCTTTTCTGCTATGTATTTCAGCACAGGTAATTATTAGTTACCAAAACCTGTTACTGGTTAACAAGCATTTATAACCTCCTTCAAGTGAATTGCATGTGTCAAAGGAGAGATGCATATGAGAATCAATACACAGCAATGCAATTGGATGACAAAACAGGAGGCAGAACAAGTTATCTTCCTACTCTCATGAAAAGGCCAAACATGGAAATGTATTTTCTTGATGCTGATGCACCATCAAAAATTCCACATCAAGGTAATCTGAAAAAATCTCTTTTGTTCCCTGCTCCCTACATCTCCACACTGACAATCTTCAAAAGGTAAGTGCTAAGACTGACTACCTTCTCCAGCATTCTGTTAGGATGTAGGGCTGCAAGAACTTTGATCTTTTATTAGATTTACAAAGTGACTAGAGGAAAAAAGTAAGTACAGACATTGGAGTTGTTTTATGAGGTCTGGTAAGAAGCATCACATCGAAAAGAAAGCTAAAACCAAGTTCAATATATTTGCTCATAGCTCAATTTAATTTTGCTAACTGATTAGATCACTTGAGAGGAAAGCAGCGACAGAGATGTGACACACATTAGCAGGGAGAGATCTTATGGAACAGACAGAAAGAAGAAACCATTCATGTCCACGAAAATAGGACTGGATGGAAATTGTAATGGCATATAACGTAATATCTTTATGATCTCCCTTTTTAGTATCCAGAGGAGTGACAAATTTTAATTCTAGACTTATTAGTTGAAGAGATTTGTAGGTCTCCCTTGAGGTTTGCTACTAAGAAGTCAGAGATGATTTGTGAAAAATTCTGGAACTGAACATTTCTGCCCTTTATTGATTATCTGCAGATGTTCTTGGTTTTGCACACTGGTTATTCAGTTTCAAAATGACAGCGCTGGCTGCATGGGATATCACTTTTCAAGAAGAGTATGCATAAAATCAAAGTGTTTTCATGGGTTTATTTATGTGTACGTTCTAAATGTATACATTACATTATCCTGGAAGATTTGGGTCCATTTGTTAACTATTTGTGTGTGGATAGTTTTCTTGGGTTTGTTGAGGATGGAATTATTTAAGAAGCAGAAATGAAAATTCTGAAAGTTATATTTACATGTGTTACTTCTAAGGTTTTTATTCATCATCTCTTTCAATCCCTGGAGATGCCACAAGTACTCAGAAACTCTGCAACCGATTTTGCAACCCATGCAGAAACTGAGGGAGTACTGCTCAAGCTATACTTGGGGACATTCTTCCACCAGTCTTTTAAGGATACTCTTATGTACTTAAGAAGTGAGACTGAAGACCTCAGGGTGATAAATCAGGTATATTGATCAGTTATATCAGTCAGGAATGTTTATAGAGTGGGAAAAGCCTGTGTTATCTCAGAAGATAAAAAGAACTTCAAAGCCAGCCTTGAAGGGTTGGTCCTTCAAGGGGGCTGAAGTGGCAAAAGTGGGGAGGGGAGTGAAGTGTTCCCCTTAGATCTGTTGGAAAAAAAATCTAGCGTCAGTGTGGTTCAGGGTGTACGCCCAAGCCTGACTACTATCTGCAGTTCATTCCCTCCTCTCTTGCCCCTTAGCTTCCACAGTTGTTGCATCAGGTGCCAAAGGGTGCATCCCTGCCTGTTCTCTTAGCATCTGTTTATGGCCATGTGGTCCATGAATCACTTATCTCTTTTGAAACCATTGAAAATATCTGCCTTTACAACCTCTGTAGCAACAAATTCCGGAGGGTCATTATCACTGTATAAAAAGTACTTTCTTTTATCTGTCTTAAGCCCATCTCCAACTAACATTCCATGAGTGCTCCCGAGTTCAAATACTGCAGGACTGGTCAGTAACTGTTCTGCATTCATCTTATCCACAGCCTCTGTGATTTTGTAAACCCTCATTAATCCATTCATTATCCCCCTGTCCCACTTCTGCTGTGTGGCACAGGATACAATGACTGTGTCTAACAGTGGTCAGGTAGAGCCGTGACTGGAAATAAATTATATTGGCAGATAAAAATGGTACATACCTCGCTTTCATATGTCAGTGCACAATTATATTTGAAGATCAGCCCTTCAGTGAGGGTTGGGTACTTGGTTTTTTTGAAGTTTTTCCAGGGAACAGCTGCTTATTTCTTCGCCTGTGGAATGCTTATCATGTTTAAAGCAACACCATTTTAATTCAGAGGTGTGAGTGCAACCTGGCAGCAGCTCCTATATCATTAAGTTCACAGGGACCTCTCCAAGGCTGCTGTTCCTTCCATGGAGAAGTAAGACAAAGCAAAGCTGAGGTGAAGTGAGTTGGTACTTTCATCCACCCAGCATTTAACACATCTGACACAAGATAGCAAATAGCCAGCTGCTTCCAGCTGCTATTGTCACTGGTCAGGAGAGAAGAAGAAAGGAGGAGGTGGTGTATCGGAGCACCTGCTGAGGCAAAGACAAAAAAGGCAAGAACAATTAACCTCTGACATACAATATATTATGGTTATCACCAGTTTAACTGACTATAGAGGCTGCATCAGGAATATGCTCTAATGTGCATAAGCCTTGCAAGGTTCATTTGCAAAATGCCACATATTTGCATTGTCTATGAGTAATTTGCATTTCTCTTCCCCAATCATTTTCAGACAGGCGAATGCTAGTGAAGCTCTCCAGGTAAGAAAGTGTTAAGGAGATTTAAAAGGTGAAAAAAACACTAGAAACCCCTTAAAGTGCAGGGCATCTAATAGTTTAAAGGAGGATGCAATTCTCTTCATGTCTCAGAACATCTTTACTTGTGAGACATTCCAGTGACTGACACAGGCCAGCAGATGATATGCTATCTTGGGGCCTGGAGACCCAAGTCCTCTTTCTAGATCCGTCAACTGTTTCATCTTCTGGGGCAGGTTGTTTTGCCATTTATCTTGGGGCCAGGGAGGATGGCTGTACGTAAACCGATTCTGCACCTCAGCACACTCAAGCTCCACAAGGCACCTTGCTGGCAGACACGGAACATACCTCAGCAAGCAGGAAAGAATGGGTGGTTTGGTGTGAGTACATAGGAGCTGGCAGAAAATGGATAATATCTGATTAGGTCTATCTGCAGATTGCTCATCCCTAAGCTGGAGCCACTGGCATTTCACTCCATAGTCATACAGTTTCATACCATGGGGGTAAAAACACTACAAAGTGTTTGGGATTGCTTGAATTCTCCATATTAACAGAGTGACCTGCCATCTGCTTCTCTGCTCTTGCTTATGGGCTGTTGCTCCATACTTTAGCACCCGTTCACACGAGAGGAACGTTTGTGTGGCAGGCGGCTCCGACTCTATTGAATAGGTCTTTACAAACATTGCAGTGTGTTTTCTCAGGCATTTTTAAATCTGTTTCCAAACATATCTATTCGTCTGTGTGGTTTTCTTTTGTTTTTTTTTTCTCAAGGAAAACAAATTTCACATTTTACTGAGACACAGACTTAACATTTTCCAAATGCAGTGATATGCAGTCCCATATATAATATTTATATGTTTATTTATATACATATAGACTCATGTATAGAAATGCAATGACAGATGGAATGAATATCAACTTTGGAATTAAATCCTGCTGTAACTCTGACTCCAGAGAGAGACTTGTGGGGCAATTAATTATTATTTTTACTGACAAAACTGCCTCGGGAAGTTTTTCTGCTCTGTCCTGACCCAGCTGCTGCCCCTTTGCAGCAGTTTGCTGTCTGCTTGACAGAGGCTATGCAATTGTTTGTGGAACACCCTGTGTCTCAGACAGTCTAAGGTAAAAAGAAAACATCCAGAATAAAAGGCTTTTGTCCTTTTTTGTCCTTGCTGTTGTTTGTTTGTTGCTTTTTGACGCAGATCTCCCATATCTGGTCCGTGAAATGATCCCACAAGCAGTTGTACTGGCACATCTAAATGAGTGTGGGAGTAGGCATAAAGGGCTGAAGGGTAGTGGAGGAAGGGCAGCTCCTCCTTGCCACCAAGAAGCACATAGCATGTAACTAGTCCTAGCAGCTCTCTACAACAATGAACCACAACTTCAAGACTTCTAAACTATTTACCATACTTGTTTCATGTATTTCACACTCTAAATATTCTAGGTGTGGGTGTATTTTTTAAAAAAAGCTTCTCTTTTTTTCGCTAAGGCATACTGACAAGAGACTATTCATTTCTTCCAAAATAGAGTGTCAGACAGTGAAACGCAGATTTAAGCTAAAAGATTTTTTTTATGTAACATCTTTCTTGTGAGTGGAATAAACAACCAGCATATATATTTCCAGCTGGTGCTCAATTCTTTCTCATACCTGAATCAGACCTCGTACGTTATTATATGAGTTCTATTGTTACTGCAGATTGCTGGGTATTTGTTTTTCAATGAAGCAATTTTTTCCTCTGGGATAAATAATTGTGGGTATTTTATTTATGGAAAGCTCAGTACTGGACACGCTCATACCAGTCCAGCAAAGAATGTAAGCATGAGCTTAACCTCAGGGGTATCAGGGACATTATTTACCTGTTGTGAGCAAAGCATGTGTCTTTCTGGGTTTCAGCCAGGGTGTTCAGAACCTCCCAAAATTGAGCTCATAGCTAATTGAAGTTACTACATGCATTTCAGTCAGAGTTAGCCACCTAAATACCATTGTAGATCTGGTCTTCAGTCCTTCTTGGAATCCTGCTAATCCCTTCTTTTCAGTCATGTTTTACAGCAGTTCATACTCAGCTGCATGCTATTTATGCTTTCAACACCATCCTTTTAACAGTTTTAAATTGGTTTCCCTTTCACCTTATGGTGTCGCTGTATGTTTCTGTTATGGAAGCAAACAGGTGCCTCTGTCTGACCTTCTCTGTTCTAGTCAGTATTGGATATATTTCTGCTATGTCAAAATTTATTTGTTTCTCTCTGAAGTATTCACCTTTATAATCTCTAGGCACACAGCTTGCTCTTCCTCTGATATTTTTTTCTTACCCTTCTCTGGATCCGTTTGCTTTCTAGTGTTACACCTTTTGAAGTGTTGTGCCAGAAATGTAAACAGCATTCAAGGCGAAAGTAAACTCTTCAGTTTACATTATGATACATTCTTAGTAGCATTCTTTTTCTTTCTTAGTACTGATTCTTGTTTATTTAACTTGAATCTCAGCTTCCATCAACAGCTGGTTTTCATCAAGGACGCAGTGATGAAGACTTTTTTTTCTTTTCTGCGGGCACACAGACCTAGAACTGATCAGTCTATAGGCAGCTCAGTATTTTGCTGTCAGTTTGCTTTCCTTCAAATTCTTTGACTGACATAATTTTGCCTTGAATGTAAATGTCTCCTTCTCAGGATCTTTCCAACCCAAAGGTTTAAAGCTGGAGAAACACTGATGCTTATCCACACATCAAATCACAGCTGTGTTACCATTTAATTTATCCTTCCTTCACCTGTTTCCCAGTCCAGCTTTGGTCATTCTCCACACACACATCCAGCTGAGGCAACAGTCTCATTGAAAATATAGGTAGGTAACTGCCCTTCCCCTTCCATCCCCTACACAATGCATATGGATAAGCAAGAACACAGAAGTCCTACACGTACAGATCTCCACATTATCAGGATGCAACTTCTTGTTGCTCCAGCAGCAAGTTCCCCTACCCAGTAGCAAGGGGTTCCATTGTCCAGACAAGTGGCACAGTCTACGTTCCTAAACCAGTTCTTTCCCAAAACAATGCTGTCTTGTGTTGTTCCCAAGCCTGCTTCGCTTCTTTACACAAACACTGATGAATATGCTGCACCCTTCCAGACCAAGAGGGGTTTTGTTTTATTTTGGAAGCCAATTGCTCCCCAGGCTGAAAACAAACTGTTTACTATGGCCAATGCTGCTGACAGCTTACCAGTTTCTAATTAATTGTTTGACCCTTCTTTCTCATCCCACAACTGCCTTTATGGTCTCCCAAGGGACATTGTCAGGAAATCTACAGCAGGTGGGAGAGCTCATGTGTCATCTCCTACGAATGAAGGCTGAGACACTACTTACCCAAACTCAAGCACAGATAACTACCCTAAAATTAGCTGGGCATTTGGTGGCAGCAGCTGTATGTGGTGATGCACTGCAAGATGTGGAAACAGATGGCGCAGAAAAAAATATGTGTTGTGTTTACTGCCCAACTGGAGGCCTCTCTGATTCCTTCCTCTAACAACTTTGCAATTTTTATTAGGGATAAAATGGGATTCCCATTCTGTCCCCCTTCCTGTTGCTTTGATAGCCAGCTTTTCTGGAACTTTCTTCAATTCAAATTTGGTCATTCCTACTGCTTCTTTCCTGGTTTAGACATATCTACTAAACCCTTTTTCTTTTCCCTATATTTTTTTATTTTTCACTCATCACCATGACACTCACTTTACATGGTAGCAATAAACACAAAAATACTGTTCCTATGGGATGTTGGCATTCACGAGAGAGGCAAATGTACGGATTAGCATTAACCTCAATGCAGCCACTGAAAAAATTCTAAATGTTTAGACCAAACGGTATGCCTGGATATATGTTCTGCCACAAAAATGCCAAAACATGTGGGGAAAAGCTCTTTTCTCTTTTTTACAGAAGAGAATCAGCAGTCCTATGGGACACCAGTTAAGTTTTGGCAAAGTTCTGGTAGTTTCTAAGTACTTTTTTCAAAATCAAGGAATTTTTTGCAGTTCAGTTGAATTTTAGGGAAATTCAGCTCAAAGAGATTTCCTCAGCTCAGGTCCCTGATCTCTTTCAGGTACAGACAGCTCTAGACCTGAGACACCGACTGACTTTCTGCAGCACTTCTTGGGGGGCTGAGGTTCCTCAGAAGAAGGCTTAGCACAAGTCCACAAAAAATGGGGAGATAGTGGCCTTCCCTCAGCAGGACAAAGACCAGCCCTCTTCTCAAAAAGCACATCACCAGTCCAGCAGCTATATTTTCTCTTGGGCCTTATGCATCTTCATCCTACTGTACACCTTCTTCTGCTGGTCTTCACAGGTTGTCCTTTCATACACACCTTCTCCTCACCCTCCCTGAAGAGTCCCTTCATGGCATGATTTTGTAAAGTTCCTCTGGCCTCTTGCTCTGCTTTGTCAGTACTGATACAACTCTCCTGATCTGATACCCATACTCTCCTTCCACAGGACGTGCTTTACAGATCCTTTATCTACCCTCTTTCCTTTGAAGTCTTGCCCTCTGTGAAGGGCAGAAATTACCAGGTCCAGCCACAGGGGACCCATGCTGGTAGAGCAACACTGAGACATGGGCTGGCAGGAAAATCTGTAGAGCATCAAAGGGCAGCGAAAGAGCATTACTCCGTGCTCCCCCACCTCCTGCACTGCCCACTCCCTCACCAGCGAGAAAATCAGGCAAGCTAGACTGAGGACACGTGGTTTACCTCTGTGTCTGTAAGTGCTCAAATTCTTTGCTTTCTCTGTGATGGTAAGTTTTTGTTTATTGGCAATGAATTGAGTAAAATTCCCCCACTTGAGACTGCTTTGCCCAGAACACTGACAATTCGCTCTGGCCATGGGACCTCCAGTTTACAAATGCCAGTGTCTTTACAGACAAAGACAGGGGATGCATTCCTATCCTTCATGCCCTAGCTTTCCTTAACTACTTTTAACCTATAATAGCTACTGATGCAAGCCCTGTGCACTTGTAAACTAGATGACAAACTTGTGTTTGCATACTCCTGACAAACACAAGCCACAAAATCCCCAGCTATTCACTAGCCTGCTGAGAATTGTTATGACCTTCACTCTGGCATGGGGTAGAGTGGCTGGGGGCAGGAAGTAGTGGCTGATCTGTGATTCAGGCAGTGAATCATAGTCATGTTATCCCAGGACAACAAGGTTGCATATCTTCCAAATCACTGAAAATTTCAATTTCAGTCCATGAGGGGCACTGTGTGACCTAGTTTGATAAGAGGTTCTACCTGTCTTTCATCTATTGGAAATAACTGAACCGAAAACTTTACACCCTTTCCAGTCTTTCTTTACAGTTACAACAATCTTTTCCTTTTAATTAAAATCTGGAAAAGAAATTTACTGTACATTCCAGGATCTTCAGCATACAAACATTATATATGACACTTTATAATCCAGCATGTACAGGTTTTGCTAAAAAGAACAACGGAGACAGCCTTTTTAGCGGTAATGCAGTAATGCATAAAAGCGGTAATGGTTTTCAACTACCTTCAAGAAGGAAGAAATTTTTTACAATGATGGTGGTGAAACACTGCACAGGTTGCCCAGAGAGGTGGTAGATGCCCCATCCCTGGAAACATTCCAGCCCAGGTTGGATGGGGCTCTGAGCAACCTGATGTAGCTGAAGCTGTCCCTGCTCACTGCAGGGGGGTCAGACTAGATGACCTTTGAAGGTCCCTTCCAACACAAACCATTCTGTGATTCTATGATTAGGGACTGCAGCAGGGAAGTGCTGTTCTCTTGTGAGGAGCAACTTTCACAGTTTAGGGCACTAATTTAAAAGTGGTTTTGTTCTGTTTGATTTTGGAGAAAAATAGAGGACTGTTGCTTCACAGGAAGTGTTAGGGGTGACACTGTTTGCAAACGCTTCTGCAGTATCAAGCAAAAATTTATATCTTTCCCAACTTCTGCCAGAGTACACAATGAACAGAGAAGAAATAAATGCACAAGTGTAGGCATACCTTAAGGAATTGGATATCAAGGTATAAATGCTTTCTGTTCCTTAGGAAAAAATGTTGTTGCAATCACAGGCTTTAGGAACTAGCAGTTCTGAAGCTTGAAAGAACCTCACTTCTTGGCTATAAAATATGTATTATTCATTTTGCCCAGGTTAACTTTATTTTTCTTTTAAAGGAGCTTTGACACTTCAAACAGGCATTCATGAATTTACTGTATATCTTCGCAATATTAACCAAGCGAGAAGCTGGATGCAGAAAATGAGAAATATGACCTGTGGAATAGCCCATTTAAACAGAAGCATGAGGAGTTAGAGCTAGCCTACTTGCAAGCACTAAACAAGGTGCTCAGACATCTTTGCACTGCCTGTCTACAGAAATTTCTCCATCCCACTGTCCCAGTAGTTCTTGTGGAGGCATTAAAATATTTTTTATATACATTTTTCCCATCTCTTTCTTAAGAAATTAGATTTTAAGTTAGTAGTACTAAGTAAAAATGCCTCTAAGCAAGGAAATTTTGCTAACATAAGTGCTCAAGAAAAGTTTTGATATTCACAGTAAAGCCAGTGTATTTCACTACATTTGATGTTGTTTATGCAAAAAGTGTCTGACCTTCCAAAAATCCTTTCACACATCCTTAGCATAGAGACCAGGCAATGAGTCAAGAAATGTTCTGGCCACGCCTTCTGATAATTAGGAGTGCAGATGCAGCCGTATTACCAGAGTGGAAATATGTTCACTGCAATGTTAATGTGGGGAATTAGCATTAGGAAGGATGAGCAGAAAAAGCAGCCAGGTTGAAAACCTAGATCATGTCTCTGTCTTCTCGTGATGCACTTGTATTATTGTTTCTGGATCATATAAAGCTGTTTCTTAAGGCTGCAGGAAGTGGAGCTTCTCCAGTTGATTCATTCTCAGTGAAATATTGGAGAACCTGTATTTTTAGAGAAGTTACTGGAAGATAATCAGTAATTTAGTGGTTTAAAGTTGGCACTGTAGACATTTTCCAATAAGACCACTCTTGGTGCACCAACAGTATAGTCACAGGGTGGGAAAATATCATGGACACTGATTAATTCAGTCGCTGCTCTTCCTTTGTGGTAATAAATCCATACATCTGTCAGATAAAACACATCTTGCTTTCCAACCGTAACACAGATCTCTCTGCCTTCCCGCAGACAGAGCAAGGTGGATTAACTCAGAAATTTTATGTGGGTGAGTGTGGCTGGTTTTGAGTAGATGTATCTGTGAAGCAACACAAGCTATAACACACGTCCACTTCTTTTTTCAATAGAAAAACTGCCTTAAGAAAAACAGGAGCTTGAAGAGGAACGTTGACTGAAACCCACTTTGACCCGTGAGCAAACATATTACTTCCCACTGTTTAAGTATTTGCACATTAAGGGCTGCAGGAGTAGAAAGGTGTAACCTTAAGGACACCAGCTCTGTCACCCATTTTTACTCCACAGAGCTCTGAGGCCCACAGACTTTATTTAAAAGGGTCTCTTCGTGTAGCAGTTGCAAAGAGAATGCAAATGAGGATAGGCAAAGGACATCAGATTTCAAATGGTACGTGAGAGTAACAACAGTGATAGCTGAAATTATCCACCCAAGCAGCTAAGACTAGATGGACATCTAGAGAGACACTGAGTGAGACAGACAGAATACTTCAGTGCACATCAGCACAGGAGAAAAAAGGACTCCAGTGGAGAAAAGATGAAAAGCTCAACTCACACTGTGCAGGATGATGGGATCAACATAATTCATTCACCTTTCAATTTGTAGAGAGTGAACAAAATGAACTTTCCAGTCAAAATACTAGAAGATATGAAGACCATATGAGCTTTGCATTTGGTCGCCATGTGTTCCCAACAGCTGGCAAAATAAGGCAAGGCATCTGACTGATTCATAACAGCCTTTCAAATACCCTTCATATAGATGTTTGAACATCCTGTAGAAGGAAAAATTTCTAATGGAATTACAGACAGTTTTAAGAATGAGGTGGGTAAGGCAGTGATAGCACAAACTGGAGCAGCTATAATCCCCATAAAGTGCGTGGAGGCACACAAGGCAAAGCAAAAGCTGCGCGTGGCACAAGAACAAATGCAAAGGCTGACATAAAATTGCACAGGAAGCTCTGTTTAAAAAGAGAATGTGTGACTATAGAACAAGTATTCGAGAAAGAGAATGAGCTTAGGCAAAAGTGCCCAGCAAATCTCAGAGCCGTGAGCAGCTAACAAAATCCTCATAGATGACAGCTTTGAAGAAGAATAGTTTTACAGGAGAGGCGGTGGGCTGAGCCTCAGGAGGTTGGTGTCCCCACTGCTACACTGCTGCACGTGGTCTCTGGGACTGTGGAGGGGAAAAAAGATTCAGCAAAGCTTTCCCTTCTCTGACATCCTTTGCCTTGTCTATTTTTAAGGCAAGAATGTCTTTGCATTTACTCTCAGGTGAACCTGACAGGAGTTACTGTAGGAAACAGCATGCCAGGGACACCTTAGAGAAGAAAGCATGTACCAGAAGAACTGTTCTGAAAACCTGCAGATTCAGAAGAATTCAGAAGGCCATAAATGCCACTTACACAGAGGAATGTCTTTCATGGGATGGAAGGGAGACTGAATTCACTTGCTTGCTTTCATGTCAGTCTAGGTACTTTTATGCTCTACAGACTGTCAGCAGGTAAATCCTACAACCGAAATGGGGTGTCCTGAAGTCCATTGGCACACATTCAACCAAAGCGACCTTTAATGGTCCCTTTGACTCTGCTCTGAGCAGACTGAAAGACATCCTGAGGTCTGTTCCAGCCCCACTGATTCAGCGACTCCATTGTTCTATGAAATGTTCAGACTGAAGAATAAACAAAATTAATGACATCATTATGTCTGTCCGGTGTGGTTAGGGCCTGACCTGCTTATATGGCTTGAGATATGCTGAAGGAGCAGATCCAGCTCCAGCCCTGAGTATCTCCACCACTCCTGCTCCTAGCCATGCCCTCCCAGTGCTCACTTCGAGGTGACTCTCATGCTTGTGTAAGTAAGTCACATAGCAAACCTCAACACCCAATCAGATGGAATAAAGGGACAAGATGAAGCAGTTTCATTTGAGATCAGATGAGCCATTGTAAAGGAATCAGAAGGGAAATTTGGTGGATGGAGACAGAGATGGAGAGTGGAAAGAGGAGAAATTGTGGAGAAAGGAGTCGTCAGAATAAAGTTTATCACAGCTTCCCCCTTTTTTCAGTGGTGAAATTCTACATTGCTTGGCCATATTATGAAAACATACCCTAAAACCAGAGTTAATTCAGATCTGCAGTTGATCTCAAAATTGTTAGCTGTCAAACTATTGTCTGATGTATGAGCATCAGGGGCTTTTGGACCTCAGCAGAACTCCGAACTCAGGAATTAAGTAGTAGTGACAAAGCCTTATGCAGCATAGAAAAAGCCAACACTTGTGCAGTGTAAGTTGTCATCATGGCACCGTAACATGGTGAAGGAGAGGCTGGGAAAATAAGAATGTAGAGAAGACATGGTCTGAGGGGCTTGAGCCTTTACAACACAGGCACAGACTTAGGAGCAAGGATGGAGGAGGACCAGAACTTTACATTCAAGGAAAGGACAGGTTTATGCCTGCAGGACAGAGCTGACTCACAGCTTGTCAGCAGCAGAAGCAACCTTCAACAGCAGGGCCGTGCGGGACAGACAGGTCTGTGTGGAACAGGCAAGTGTTGGCACAGGAGGAAGCAAATGCAGTTGCCACCCTCACCTCTTCTCTGCTGCCTTCTTTCTTCCTCCCTTCTGAGGATTGCTTGGCTGTTGTTTGCTTTACTTTTGCCTGGAGCCAACCTTGCTACCAAATCAATTCCTACCAAGTAAGAAGACTGAACTGAAAGATGAGAGTACCCTCCTAATCACACTGCAAATTCTGCAAGGCTTTCCAGCATCTGTATCTATACAGAGTCATCTGAATACACACAGAGCACCCAATTACACACTTTCCTCTCTGATTTATTCTGAACAGGGAAGCATGATGACCGCAGTGCAGTGCTCCATAAATTTATAACAGGATACATCTCTCTTCAACGACCTCCCTATTGCAGACAAACAATTTTGTGTATACATGTCTTCGTTCCCAAGGCTATGATCCAAAAAACACCCAACCCCAAAATGCACTATAAGGGTCATAAATGGAAAACAACAAGCCTTTGACGCAGGAAAATTATACTCTCAGGCAAAAGCTCAGAATAATTTAGATCTGCTGAAATCATGACAAGTAGTACAAAAATACCAGCGATAATGGACATGAAGCTTTGTAGGCAGAAGAACACATGCTATGTAGCAACAGCTAATAGCATTTAGGGGCGGTCAAATCAAAGATACAGGGATTGTAAGCCATAAGATGTAATCACATTGCAAGAAAATGTCATCCCAGACAGAACAATCCCAGAGCTGTAAGTATATACTTTGTATTATTAAGGAAAATTTAATCCCAAAGAACGGAACATGTCACATTCCAAAATAAAAGGGCTTTAGATCGTTGTGCTTGCTTCTAAATTTTACCTTCCTCACAGCTTACTAGTGTTGAAGACCTCGTTTTTAAGCTGGACCTCCTCTTCAATAAACAGTTACAGTTAACACTGTGCTGAAGTGGCAACAGCGGTTGGCTCATCCCAGCTCTTGAGTGGAGAAACACAAGAAGCTTCTAGGGCTACCTAGTACTGCAGGAGACCTGCCATTCACGTAGTCAGGCCACATGAAGCGTAGCCTGAAGGAGACTGAGTGGTTTGGGAAGCTTAAGGAGAAAGAAGAGGAGCTTTGAGAATACCTCCTGCTTCTCTCTGGCAGTGTGGGGCCAGTATAGCTTAGCACTGGGAAAGGACCATATTTTGGGGCAGTGAAAGGTGGCCTGGGTAGAGCAAAGCAAATGCAAAACAGCCTGAATCACATTAGGGCTGCCTGTGGGTTGGGTGCACTGATGATTTTGATCAGATCTGAGAAAAAAATTGTCTCCACTCTGGTTACTTCAATGTTTTGTACAGTTTTACTCTATTTCCACTACTTACTGATTGTCTTCAATTTCTTCTTCTCCCTGGTCTGAATAGGTGGGATAATGCTTGGTAGGAATACAAACCTTCCTTTTGTTCAGTAGATCTTATTGGTTCCTCAACTACTGCTGTATAGTTGCTTTATTTTCTTCACTGTTTCCAAAAGGCACCAGCTGGTGCTAACACAAAAGAACAAACCCATGGGCAGCACCATCGTAGCCTTTCAAACCTCCAACAGATGAGCTGGGACCAGTTTTGCCACAGGGATGCAATTGGTGCCTCCAGTTGCCCATCTTGCCCTTCAGCTGTCCACACCCAAGGCCTCAGAGAATATTCCTGTGCCTTGGTGGCACCCACTGAACAGTCCTACACATTCATCTGTTCATCTGGAGAGATGCGGAGTGGCAACACATGGCCTGTTCTATTTTGAGGTGAAAGCCTCAAATAGTTGGGCTACAATAAACAGCTGAGGTAGTAACACCTTCAGTGGGCACAAGCGTTTTCTCATGGAATGAGTGAGCTAGATCTGTATGGGGTAGAGCGACAGGGTTGCTGCTTGAGCCAGGGATTTCTGCAGAACAGATCTGCAGTTCAGTCTTGCCAAGAGAAAGCACTAATGTGACTTTGCAAAGTTTTTCCCTCCTACGGTCCACTCAGAGAAGAGTTCAGCAAGCTCAGAGCTGTATTTCTTTTCCTGGATGAATGGCTACCCTAAATTGTTAGTGAGGTGCAATTCAAAAGACCTGGTAATAGATTTGCCAAAGTCTTCTCTGTAGAATCGATATTAGCTTGTACTCATAATAGCATTTCAAACCATCATGTACTGAAGTCCTGACCATCTGGGCCAGGAAACGGCAATGGGAATTAGCATTTCTCCTCTGCTAGCCCCCAGTATGCTACCCTGTGGCTATTACAGCCATCCATTTTGCATTCTGGTTCCCCTGTGATATCGACAATAAACAGTAAACAGTTCACTTGGTAATAACTTCTCCAAAGGAAAAAAAAAAACACTCAGCAAAAAAGCATAATGTAGACACACTCTGTAGGAGTTTTCAAGATGGTTTGCAGCAGCCACTCAGGCATCAATGCCAAACAAAATTATCTGAGTGGTAGAAAAAAGTCCCCAAACAGCTGCCACCAGCTGTAGCAGGCCACATTAGAAATAATGAAAAGACAACTTTGAATTTTTTTTTTTTCCCTGAGCATTAGAAGAAACAGGAGCAGAACTACATAGAGTGTCTGCACCTTCTACGGACTCTTTTGTGGCACATAATCCTTATAGCAATTTACATATATCACCATCTGCTGGTGCCCTCCATTACTGCATTGCAACTACAACTTCAACAGCATGATTCATAAAATTCCCAGGACTGTGTTTAGAAAAGAGTGGGTTGAAGATGTCAGTGTAATGGAAACGGCCAAACTGGTGTGAAACTACTAGAGCTTGAGATAAGGTTGCAAAGTTCAGCCCATATTATCACCTAGAGGTTTTAGAAAGCCATGCCTGGGAATGGGAAAAAGGGAGTTCCACCCAGAGTAACTTGCTACAAAATGCTAGAGGGATTTGTTTGATTGCTTGTTATGGATGAGAGAAAGGAAAAGGTCTACAGGCAGCCGGGGACAAAGCAGCACTTTAATCAGTTTGCTCTCCAGTCCTTAAGATCCTAGCAAGTGCCCTCCCATCCTTTTTGCTTTACTTCTGCCTGAGTTCTTGTCCAAAACCCAGTCCTGCAGTCACTAATTTCAATGTCTTTTTATCTATTTTTTTTTTTAAACAGTGATCTTCTTTGCCTTTTTGGGGTCATCTTGAAGAATAGCTGGCAGCTCTGCCTCAGAACTCTTTTGGGTGGTGAATCTACCTAGGGGTTTTCATCATCCAGAGATGAGAACGGTCCTTCATCCAACTCTCCACCATGGATCAGTGCAGTGCTCACAGGTTAACATTGTGTAATGGTGAACCCAGGGAGTTTTACACGCTCTTTGTAAAATAACCTGTCACCCATTAGACTCCCTATGAAAATATAATGAAAAAATATATATGTAAAAATGCCTCATGGCAGCTTTGTTCTCCTCCATATAGAGGTTTTGTATGTCCATCTACTTCAGCCAGAAGAAGTTGCATTCTGACTGCAGGGAAATTAATACAAATGGGTCACCCTGATGCAAAAAACACAGTGAGGACAAGTTGTGGTGTATTTTCTTCCAAGCAAATTTGCTCCAAGCGTAACTTCAGGTGGGGAATGGATTTGGTCTAGGTGAATTTACCTTGAAGTGAAGCTCCGGTGTGTTACTTTCATCATGCACTTTCTTAGGATAGATAATACATCTCAGATCAAGGTAAAAAACATTACTTGTTCAGCAATGAAGACCAGATTTCAGAGAAACACTGAAAAAAACAGAAATGAATACCAGAACAGACTTTTCAGAGGACAAAATGTCAAAAATACACCACAATTGCTTGGTTTTGACACCTTCCTCATCTTCTGCTATCACCACCTCTTTTTTGTTCATAGAACTGGTAATTGCTTCGGTTCCTGGCAATTCTCATCCAGGTTATAGTCTCTGAAGTATAACTGAATTAAACAGCCACAGCTTCTGTGTTTCTAACAACAACATAAATGAGAACACTTTTTAGTGTCAGTGCCTTGAATGTGAATCTTTGCCCAGGAAAAAGAGAATTATTCTTTGGGGCAAGCCTTGACAATTGACTGCAGTTGCTGCTGTGTCTGGCCTTAGCATAGGGCTTCCAGCGCTGCTGGGGGTTACCACCACCTCCAAAATGCACAACAAGGAGCCTCTCAGTAATAAAATGGGAATTTGGAGATCATGCTTCTGTGACAGGGCATCTACATGTGGGTTTGGATGGAATACCCAGCCTTGTACTGCAGACTTGAACTCAGATGTTAAAAACTGCAACTTTGAGTCATCTGCTTCTGTTAATCATCAGTTTACAGACACTAGATTGTCTTTGTTCAGGTTCCATTGTATGCATTTTACATTAAATCATGTTACTTCATCTTTTTCTGTTCTTTTACATTCAGGAGACAAGATCTAAGCTTTGGTTAAGATTCACAAGATAAGAGTTAAATGCTGTACTCTGTTTTAAGGAACGTTTGAGACCAGATTTATCGAGGAAGAAATTTGATTTTTTTTTTTAGCTTATCAAGTTTCTGTTGTATTCAGGTGAAATGTCACACATTGGCATCTATAGCGGAGCTATTGTCAGTGGCCTTTACACTACCTTGAGAAAGCGAGAGAAACTTCTTCTTTTCTTCTTTGTTTTTCCCATTTCCTCAAAGAAAGAAAAGGAGAAAGAAAGACTCTGAACTCTTTCATTAGCAGCTAAATCTTCAGTTACTTCTTAACAACAGTCTTTGTTCAGAACAGGTAACAAGGATCCCAGTCGATAGAAATAACAAATAAATCCAATAAATTCTGAGAGAACTTTAAACTACAGCGTACGTGGCATTAAAAGACCCATGTATTTGCAAGCTCAAATATTTTCTTTTTCTCCTCGAGACTGTGCCTCTCCACAGAGGGAAACATAAACGTGAGTGCTCCACTGTTGAAGACAAAACAAAATTAAGACCAGTTTGCACAGCGTTGTCGATTAAACAAGAGAAAATGTTAGGTAATTAAATGCTAATGATTCAAGCTGGGTGCTTATGTTTTGGATTACTTGCCTAATAACGTTAGCATTTAAATGGTCAGCTTTGAAGTTAACAAACAGCCCATTAAGATGCAACCGGGGACTTGTGGGCTCTTTGGGTGCCATTGTTTCAGTCTGGCTGGCTGCAGCCTCAACAAAACAGCACTGATGGGATTTACATAGTGAAGACTATTTTTGCAATTGGAAGGGCTAGAAGTTTTTTTTTTTTCTTTTAGTGAAAGCTCGTATTATTGAGAACACAGCATGTGGGAAAAGCCTAATTCTACTCATTTCTTCTGAGTCCTGGGATTTCTATTGTCCCTGCTGACTGCTTAAACACAAGTCACTTGGTTCCCAAGCTGCGGCTCTATACAGTGATCATCCTATTGCAGCCATGGAAACTCTACCAAGGTTGTGACTCCTAGGTGGTACTGCTGGGTGCTTGCAAGGGTTAATATAAAAATGCATTCCTGTCAGCGAAAGTTAAAGGAGCTTCGGGGATGAAAATTGCATGATATAATGAAAAAATCCTCAAGGTACTGGCTACGTAAAGGACAGAAATAATTAAGAGATAATTGTCAATGGAACAGAATATTCTCCAGGATAATGGGCTCCTGCAGACACAAGAATAGCGTGGCAAAGCCAAAGCATTTATGGAAAATAAATGGCATGATGCAGCTCAGGTTCTTTCTTCTTCAAAGCGCACAACAGTGATCCTGTGACAATGGTCTCTTATTCCAAATCATTGACGTAGACTTAATTACTTGATCTAATGGAGGTTGATGTGGGAGTTTCTTACTGTGCCACTGTAGACCCATTGCATTTCGAGTGCCACCGAAGAGAAAAGCACCGTGGATTTCAGTGCCCGGATTTCATCAAACATTTTGTTATCCCTACTGTGACTGCGATTCCCTCTACTTGCCATGCGGTGTTAACCAAGGAGAGCTAGCTTTGCTTTATCAAAAACAGAGTGCTGTGACAGTTTGATGTTTCTTGGTGGCAACTGTAAATATTGACATTTTAGTGACTACTACAGTGGGAACTTGATACAACTCATTAAAGGTAATGGGGCTTTTTTACTAAATGTAAAGTGAATAATTTCAGGCCCTGTTTGGTGCATTAGAAGGAGGAGAATTGTTCATAAATTGGTTTTGCTCTCTGATGTCTTTTACATGATGTATAAATGCCAGAACAGTCTTCTCGTGAAACTAGCTTACTTGTTGGTTTTGATCTTTTGTGGTCTGTTAAAGGATTTATCAAAAATGCCACAATATATGTACTGCCAGATCTCAAACCTTAATTGAGGACACAGGTGATCTGGATGTTTAACAAAGACTTCACTGTGCCAAAAATGTGTAATAGTGAAAAAGTTCCAAGTTAGTTAGAAACATAAATCAGTTGCACAAAACCAATTTATTTCAGTTATTCACTTAATAATAATTCATCATAATTCTTGTGATGTCATTTCTCTAATTTATTTTAGTGGGGTTTTTTTTCTCAGAAATGTTAGATATAACTTACCCTTTCATTTCAGTCTCCTGTTCCATCCTTATTGACTTAGGTAGAACACTCTTCAAGGGATACTTCTACATCTTACCACCCACACATGACATGACCAGAAAAACGACGGCTGTTTTAATGCTGCGTGGGTTGTCTGTAGCTGCACAAAAGGGCATAGATTTGGCTCTCTGTATTTCATGCAAAGGCTGAATGTAAGAACATAGTAGGTTATGCAAAAAAAACACCACCACAAAAAGAAACCAAACACCACAGGAAAAAAAAAGTGGATCCAACCAAAATGCAATACTGACATAGGTAAAGGGAGATCAATAGTGTGATTAAAGTACTACCATTACCCTGAATTTTTTTTCCTAGTGTCCACAGCTGTTGGAGTGAATATCTGATGATTTTTTAACTAGCCCAATTTTAACTGGGTAGGTGGCTGAGAAAGCCGTGTGAAGCCTGCCTTTCCTTCTGACTCCATTTTTGTTACAATGACGTTAACAGTTTATAATCAGCATTACGACCTGATGCAAGGACAGCCAGGAAATCACCTCCCCTCTGCCAAATCTTTCCAGCTATCTCCTCTGAACAAATTATCTCCTTCCCAGATATCCCTGTCCTCCCTATCAGGTAATTAGCTAGAGATCACCAGAAATCGGAGGTGATTTTTAAACTAAAACACTCCCGAAGGGATTGATCCTCCTGTTACTGTGATAACAATGCCCATCAACATCAACTAGGGGGACGCAGGAAACTTTGCTACACCAAGCTTAAGCTCTGTATGAGAATTTGGCCATTGGCCTCAGTGAAGATTATGCCATCTGCATCTTGGATTTAGCTTGGATTGCTCCTAGAGAGGCTGATGATCGTTTTTTAGTAAAATTTAGTAAAATCTACTTTTTGCCATATATGGTGTTTTTGCCTAAGTCTGAGAGTTAATAATAATTATATGTGAATTTTAATTCTGAACAACCTGTCAAACCTGTTATATTTACTAAAATTTCTCTGGTCTTGTAAGTAGCCACTGTATGGATGACACAAGCAACACTGATTATTGCAGTTTTTCTGTACTTAAGATCTGTTTTTACGTGTTGCAACATTTAAGAATGGCAGCCACAATCTGGGGTCTGCCTCTGAGTGCCAAGAAAGGCCAATTACACGCTCATTTTGCCTGTCTGTCTGCTAAAACCACGTGATGTATTGCACTTTGAGGCTGCAAACAACTGCATTGGCTTCTGTAACCTCTTCTCCTGACCAGACTTCATTCCCAGGTCTGTATTCCAAAGATGCAACTTCTTTGTTTTGCAGCATCTTGAGGAGTGGACTGAAGAGTTTTGTGAGGAGCTGCAGATCGTCTGGTTATCTCTGTTTTTCTTAGATCTCTTCCCAGACAGATAGATTTAAAGACACTCCACTGCTGACATATTTATCCACTGAGTGACTACTGTGCTCCACAGCCCTTCTTCTTTGAGTCCCTTCTCCTGTGCCACACCACAAGACTGTAGGATTTACACATTTGCTGGGAGGAGGTGATAAAGCAACACTCCAAAGAGAAGCTTCCAGGTGGGAAGGTATAAGCAGCCTGTGAGAGTGTGGCTGCATGGCACACGGAAGCTTCTCCTGCTAAATGCGATGTTGAACACACCTTTAGATGTACCTAGTTGATGATGATGACACAGTGTATCTAGAGAATTTACAACACTTTTCAGAAAAGAGATCCTATGGTCCTTCCTGTGTCTGAAAGTCCTGCTTTGAGCATGTCCCGGGCTCTCTTCAAGGTTAGTCCTTGTAGTCTATCATCTCCAAGAAAGACCCAATTTAGGATGGTATGTCTCTGCACCAGTCCCAAGCTGTTAAATATTTGCACTTTGGAGAAAGACCAGCACTGCTTATGGTGGATTCAGAGAAATTGCTTCCAGGAGAAGAGTTAACATTTGTCACAGAAATATAAGCAAACTATTTTCTATGGCAACTATTGACTGTTCACCATCACCAGCTATAGATAAAAACTACCTATAGTCATCTCTTCACTTGCCTTATACCTCAGAAAGAGGTGCAAAACAATCCATATACGGTCGGAACTTGCTAAAAATGTTGCCATTAAATTTGTAGTAACCATGATTTTGAATAAAAAAGGCAGATTGTAAAATATTCATTTCTACATTTTCTGTTTTACTCAGGATGAAATATGATACCAAAATTGTCCTGATGTTTTCCAGTTAACCTAAAAAGAAGGTAGTCATAAATCTCTTATCAGAAAAGTAGCAGTTTTAGACAGCTGCAACATCAAAAGATGCAAATAAAGATGGCTCATCCACAAAACACATTTTAAAAATCAAAATTAAATGCTTCAAAACATTACTTTCTAGGGTAAGATTTTCAAACACACTCAGTATCAGCCCAGATATATTCTCACTGGAGGCAATGCAATGGTTGGCCGTGGTGTCAGTGGAAATGATTTAGTAGGTCAAACACTGCGTATAACATGTCCAGATTAACTCAGAAAGCAGGAGATTGGAATTTCTGATGCCTCTCTCACCGCTCCATGGTTGCAGCACTTTCTACCTGGTTGTCATTCAGCACCTTTGCCTCTGTCCTGGTTTTGGCTGGTTAGAGCGAATTTTCTTCCTGGTAGCTGGTGCAGGGCTGTGTTTTGGATTTAGTATGAGAATAATGTGATAACACTCTGATGTTTCACTGATGTTGTTGCTAAGTAGTGCTTATCTTAAGTCACGGACTTTTCAGTTTCCCGGGCTCTGCCAGGGATCGGGTGTGCAAGAAGCTGGGAGGGAGCACGGCCAGGACAGCTGACGTGAATTAACCAAAGGGATATTCCATACCATAGGATGCTCTGCCCAGTATGTAAACTGGAGGGAGCTGGCTGGGAGGAGCAGATCACTGACTGGATACTAGTTGGGCATCAATCAGCAGGTGGTGAGCATCCCTTGTGCATCACCTGACCGTTTCTTAGGTTTTATTTCTCCCTCTCTTTTTGCTATATTCATATTATTATTGTTGTTGTTATTATTTTAGTTTATTTATTAAACTGTTCTTATTTCACCTCACAAGTTTCACTTTTCTGCTCCCCATCCCACCGAGGGGGGGAAGTGGTGCGAGTGGCTGTGTGGTGCTCCGAGGGGGGGAAGGGGTGCGAGTGGCTGTGTGGTGCTCAGTTGCTGGTTGGGGTTAAACCACGACAGCCTCTTTGGCCAGGTCTCTTCTGGTTTCACCACCACTGTCTACTTACCATTGCTATTAATAGGTGTGAAATATTTTCCTTCAAAAGGGCTAGTTCCCCAGCTTGGAACCACCAGTTCCTGGAAGTCAGTCATTAAGTTGAAAAAAGAACAGTTTATTTACCAGCTCACTAAGATGGAGGTAAAGCGGGAGAGGCCACGGGCCCACGGGAACGCTTTGGCCTTGGGAAGACATACCATACTGGTGTGAGAGGAGGGCCCCGCGCTGCGCTGCGTGACAGCTGAGTGGGAAACCAGAGGTGCCTGTGACATCAGAGCCCCTCCGCAGTCGAACAAACACGTCAAAGAGCTGCATCAGATACTGCAAAGCAGAACTACTTGAAGCAAATTCGAAGCCACTGCCACTCTGGTTTGATTGATGTGAACAAGTCTTATCTTCAAAAATATGTATAGCTAACATGAGTATTTCTACAATCACTTCAGATTGCATCTTAGAAAGGAAGACAATCTTGCCTTCTCCCTGCCCCTCCTCCTTCTCTCGTGTTCCCTCTACCCTGGAAAAGCCTTACACATGGTTAAAGCATATGCTAAATGTGGGAGGAAAAAGAAGTACTTTTCTAATCTTCACGTCTTCTACAGCAAAGCAGATGTATATATCCCTCTTCTTTGAAGGTATGATTAGAACTGAAGAACTACTACTCCAAAATCTTTTACCTTTTGACAGATCTTTTCTGTGTGTGGTGGCTGTGGTTGTCAGCAGCGATTTGTTCAGTTTGCAAGAATATTTGATATTGGAGAGAAGACATACCTTTTTTTTTTCTAAAGAGGAAGACACTGGCTGTGCTGGCCATGCACAGCTGTGCCTACATTCTCAGTTCGACTCATCCCATCTCGCAATCCTTATTCAACAGTACAGATCTTGCAGGCTCTAAAAGGCAGAGCTGTGCTTTCACAGACAAAATCCCTTATCCCTGTTGATCTCAGTACTGATACTCAACTCGTGGCCCAGATATGGCAGCAGTGCAAGGGGATGACATTTACAGTATTAAAAAAAAATTCCTCCCCCAAGAGTCATTGAATACGACTGTGGCTATACAGGGAGAGGACCCAGTCCTGTGTTTTCTTCATAGGTATTAGACTGATATTTAGGAGATCCAGCAAAGATTTTTGTTTTAAAAGCTAATTCACAGAAAGGAAAAACCTCTAAATACTAGGAGCTGGCTATGAAAACTTTGGAGAGAACAAATCAAGGCACCTATAGCCACAGGAGGATGGAAAAATTCAGCAGTTTTTAATGAAGAAAAATGTCCCCTAAAAGGATAACTGCATTTTAAAATAAGGAGGAAGAAGACAGGCAAAGAAACAGAGGAAACTGACTCTCGGTTAGAGTCAATTCACACAGTTGACCAACCATAATCAGTCGCCCTGTTGGTGGTCTTTAAATAAAGGTCAGAAAAAATTACCAAAATCCACATGGGGATTATTTAAGTGCTTATTTAAGGGTTGACTGTGGGAAGCAGTGTTCAGTGCTAGTTTCACTGTATTTCTAATAGTGCTTAATTAGTTTATTATTGCATTTGAAATTTCTCGTTTCTTAGAGACTTTGAAGTCTTTTTGTACTGTTCCAAACTCCTCGATGCACGTAGCTCCCCAGAGCTGCAACAGAAATGTAAATTTTAATTCTATACCTTCATCTTTGCATCTTATCAAAGTTCTCACCGTTAAGCTCCTATGCGAACAATCAATCAAAGCATCACGCTCTGCTCTATTTGTCAAGGTTCGTCTTCTGCCCCTGTCATTGAAGCAGCATGCCAATTGGCATCACGCACTTGAGAACCCTGTCATTCCAAGATTGATGATGAAATCATGGCCGTTTACCCTTTGGCAAGCTTAGTTATCAAGCACAAGGTGACAAAAATATTTATCTAGAACGGTCTGCTGACCTTCTGTTCCCACCAAAGTTGGATAATTGGCAAACAGTGCAGTAACACAGTCTGTATCATTGCACAGGCAACAGAAGTCTGTACAGCTTCCGAATGTAACCTATATAGACTGAAAAAACTTCTGGAGCATTGCTGTATGTTCTCCTTGTTTCTGTTTATTACAGTTAATAAACATTCTGTTTATTACATTACAGCGCTTTCAATCAGGTATTCAAGCTTGTGGCCAGTTCCCCAGCGATTAAGATTGGACAGATTAAAAAAAATTGGCTCTTTGCTAAAGTACCTCTCCTTACTCACCCAAGGGAGAAGCCAAAACCTTCCGAAAGACAGTTCTGTACGTGACTTTAGATCATCCAAAATACATCATATTTCTTCCCAATCTTGCAGCTCAGGCCTGTCCAACGCTTTGCAGCTGGACCATTTAAAGCCTCCATGTGAGTGGAACGGCCCTGTGGAAGGCTTAGGTACTCCTTAGAGCAAGCAACTTAAGACCAGTCGGTTTTGAGACTCGTAAGTAGTCAGCATAGGTCTCTTTCAGAAACTTGTTGTTCTCCTCTCGGTTAGGCAGCCTTCAATTCATCTCTCTCAGCACCTAGAAGCCCCTCAGCCCTGGCACGTGGCACTGCCAGCTAGCTCCATGCTGCAGGCACCAAGGGGGTGGGAAGGCACTATTGATCAGCGGTTGTCACTGCCAATCTGCCATGATGAAAGAACAGAAGGAAGGAGCACAACATGAGATACATGGAGCTGGCTGCTGCTTGGCTGATTGCCACTCTGCTATCCCATCGTGGTGACCAGCATCAGGTTGTGTACAGGATTTGAGCTCACTGAATGAAACCTGTTGTTCCAGGCAGCTCATCCTTTCCTCTTGGAAATGAAGTTGTCACTCCCTAAGAGGCTTGCAAGCAGGCTGAAAAATTCCTAAAGGTGCCAAAGCTAAGCTTGCCTTCAGGAAAGTCTGTGTTCCTAAGGAGCAGAAGATATTTTTTATTAGTGTTGGTGAAATTGAGCCTTGGTTCGTGGAGCAGAAAGGCAGATTGACCAGCACTCTGTAACGGAGCTGCAAAGGGAGAGAACCTTGACCTACTGAAAGAGGTAGATGCTTGACTCACATTGGTGTACGTACTATAAGGTCTAACCGGAACTTTCAAGCCCCAAACCCTCCAGATCTGAACAATTCACTGCCCATTATCATTACTGTGAGTTTAAATCTAATTTTACACAGGGGCTGAAATGGGAGCACTGTTGGGTCCTTGTACTGCTCACTGTGATACAAATACGTAAGGAGCACAGCAACACACAAACCTATTTTAGGATTGAAACTCCTCTGAAAATTGTCCTTTAAGGCAAAACTGATTTCATAATATGCGAGTACTGTAGGGAACATTTTCCATTCTTTTTTTCCAGGGACTGTGCAAGTTGGTCTCTATCTTTTACAAAACAGTATTCGATATGAACTATTATTAGCCGAAAAGGATAATCTGTTCAGCGAAACATGTTCATTTTCTGGTCCTAAATGGTTTCTGTTCCCTAAAAGCACCAATCCCACAGTAACTCAGAACACAGGCTCTGCTACTGTTATGCTTGACGCACATATTTATCAATCTGATAATTATGCTTAAAATAAGGGAGGGGGAAAAAAAAAGGCTGACTGAGAAAGAATTCTGATCAAATGCTCGAGGCAGACACTGCTCATGTCTGCTGGCACAGAACTTTACAAGAAAACTGAAAGATAAAATGCAATTTCACATTTTACTCAGTGCTGTTTATTCAGCTCTTTTTCCCCAAGAATCACTATCAATATTCTGCAGTTATTTATGCTTCCATTTCTGATGGAGCTCAGGCTTGGTCAGCAAATCTTTTCTGGAATAAAGAATTCTTTCTTTTTTATATTTGCTCACAGATGTTCTACGATGAGATATTGATTGTCCTGTAAATGGACAAGAAAGCAGTTGCTTTTGAACCAGCGACTCGTTTTCCTCATTACTGCTCTAAACCACTTGCTGGTTTTTTTAAACCTATTCAATCCCCTGGTTCTGTTTCACCAGCTTCCCCTTGGGGTTTGGTTTTTTTTTGGCCTCTCCTCCATCAAATCCTTGAGGTTGCAAAATTCCTAGGGTATTTCACGATTTGTGCTGCATGGAGCTGAGAAGGCTAAGGGGTGAGTGTGTGTTTCTATACACGCTTTGAAAACTTAGCGATGCACTGATACTGCTGCTCAGACGTTATTGGTTACACATGTTTGTCGTGGGTTGATGTTGGCTGCCCACCAGCTGCCCACCCAGCTGCTCTCTCACTCTCCTTCCTCAACAGATGGTGGAGAAAATAAGACAGTGTCAAGATACAGACGGGGAGATCACTCACCAATTACTGTCACAGGCAAAACAGGCTCAACTTGGGGGAAATGCATTTAATGTATTGCCAATTAAAAATAGAGAAGGATAGAGAGAAACAAAGACAAAACCAAACCACCTTCTTGCACCCACCCTCGCCCTTCTTCCCAGGCTCAATTTCACTCCTTCACCCCCAATGGAGGCGGAGGGAGGAATGGAAAATGGGCATTGTGTCCATAACATTTCACCTCTGCTGCTCCTCCCTCTGCACGCTTCCCCTCTTCCAGCATGAGTTCCCAGCCACATCTTGCAATTCTTCAAGAACTGCTTCAGCATGGGTGCCCCATGGTCCACAGCTCCTGCCAGAAAATGTGCTCCTGCAAGGGCTCCTCTCCATACTTCCTTCCTTCGCCTCTTTCACTGTGGTCCTCCATGGGCTGCAGGGCGACAACCTGTGTCACCATGGTCTCCTCCAGGGGCTGCAGAGGAGTATCTGCTCCATGCCTGGACCACCTCCTTCCCCTCCTTCCTCTCTCGTCTTGGTGCCTGCAGGATTGTATCTCCTCACATTTGTCTTACTCCTCTCCCTCTCACAGCTGCTGTGCAGTGTTTTTTAACTCTTCTTAAAGATGTTAGTTACCTCAGATGCTCCAACAGCGTTGGTAAGGAGCTTGGCTTTGGGCAGCAACAGGTCTGTTTTGGAGCTGGCTGTAAAAATCTCTGTCTGACATGGGGGCAGCTCCTCATCTCTTCTTACAGAAGCCATCCCTGCAGCCACCCTGCTACCAAACCTTGCCACGTAAACCCAATACATTTTTTTGTTTTTCAAACTTCACAAGAATACTTAACTTGGAATGCAGTGGCCATCAAGGACAACTTTGAAAATCTTAAAAATCTTGGTTTTTTGTCATTTGTATCAAAATACTGTGAGCTGAATTTTAAGAGAAAAGTAGCAGGCTGAGAAAAATAGCCAGTTCATGAGTGTCTTGTTTCCTAGTTAAACCAGGAAGAATTGGCCTCCTAAGTATGAAATTCACAGCTCTACCAGTTTCCTAAAGACCTGTTTGAACTGGAGGCATCATATAAAGCTGGAAGTTCATGAGTATGAAAATCATAGAAGACAAGTGAGGGTTGAAACCTCAGAAAAATAAATAGCCAGCAAAAGCGAATGGAGGTGTTCTGTGATTATTTGTGCATCTTTGGTCTTACAAGAAGATCTGGGTGGCCAAAGAGCACATATGAGGCAGCAGTAAATTTCTGAAGTTTCTGAACTAGAAAATTCATTGTAAGCATACTCTCACTTGATTTTTACAGTCAAATATTTTTGTTTCCCAAGTGCTGCAAACTTCTGCAATGGACATCCATATTTTTAAGTGAAAATGTGTGAATGAAAACAAATTTTAGTGCCTTCAGGCTGAAGAGCAGTTTGGAGGGTGAGGCTTTTAGCAGGAAAAAATGTTTGAACTAGAAAGAGATTTAATATCCAGGAGCTGGTGTGATAATAACCCACCAGAAGTGTTGTAACACAGTATCACACACCATCGAAGTCTTGGGTTAGCATCATTCTCTTACATGGGCAGTCACGGTCTCAACTTTCACCTCACAGTAATGCGTATGAATACCAAGTAAAAACGGTGTGGCTAGAGGTCATCATTTAGAAAAGTGGTGAATGTAATCATAATAATCTTTACAAGTATTCTTGAAGGGAGCTTGAGGCATAGCATCTCCCAGAGTCAGCGCTTCCTAAAACACCACCATTAATGAATGCATGACCAGAGCTTTTCATCTCACACACATTAAAGAAAAAGCATTTTGCATCTTCTTGCTTCTCCCGTGAGCTAGACTAACAGTTTTCTATCACAATATCCTACCACACACTTCTGGTCAGTGAGAACAAAGCACAATACAACTCACACGTTGAAATAAAGCAGCTCACCAGGGTGCAGCGTGGAGAGCTGCTTCCTCTCCTGACAACCGCTATCTAGGAGGCAGCACCTTGTCCGTCAGTGCATACAGCTTTACACCCCTTCCTTTTTCTCTGTTTACAGTGGGGCTCTAATTGACCCCTACTACTTCACACCTCCTTTCCCTTCCTGAAAGCAGCTGAAAAGCTTCCAGGCTCTGGTAGGACCCCATCTCCACATCAGGCTTACAGTCATGCATCAAATTCTTTGACAGAAAGCTTCACAGACACAACTGCTGGAAGACTTTGAAGAATTCAACCAGCAACAGATGATTGGCTTGGTTAAGCTTCTAAGCCTGGAAATATGGTCTGCTAATGTGCTTTTTGGGAGCTTTGAGGCTATTCCATGCCCAGTGCAAGCCAAAAAAAAAAAAAAATTAATTCCCATCAGTATTCCTCTCATTTCAGGCTGAGCTGTCAATGTAAGACAGGAAGATGAAGACCTCTCAGGGAACGTAACACAGCACAGTAGGGATTACTTTGCTTTTCTGGGGAAGGACTTTCTCCGCTAAAGAAGAAAAGTCATCAGGTGAAAATTCTGTTTTGCCTGGAGTGTTTTGAAGTTCTGGAGAGCATTTTGTGTACTGGAGTACCCATCAGAGTCTAGAGAGGTAACCCTGGGAATGCTGACTCCATGGGTACCACTCATTCTAGGGCTAGACTTGGTTATGTGATGGTCCTTCTACACCCAGTGTGACTGAAACCACACTCTCAGAACTATTAGTTGACTGATACCTCTAAGCTACATTAATCAAATTGCTAGTGTAAATTAGCCTAGCCTGAATGGTTCCAGCTATGCAAAACTGAAACAAGACAGAGGAATCTGCCCCAATACATGAAATATTAAATAGTAGAATATATTACTTGTGTGTGTGTGTGTGTGTGTGTGTGTGATTACATCGGTATAAAGGGAATGCTATCACAGCATTCTGTTCTAACCTTTTTTTTAACTCAACCTCAAAAGGACCAGGTTGATCATATTTTGAAGACACCAGGTTTTATAAAAACAAACAGAAGGCAAAAAAAGCTCGTCATGCTTGAAGCTCTACCTCAGCAATGCTGTTTCCTAAGGCAGAAGTCCATAGGGCTACTATTCAGAGCTGAACTGGGGCAGATCGGAGGCCGGGTGACACTGACATGCCTCTGACAAGATGGTGTCTGACCTCTGACAGAGGCGGTGTCATTGAAAAGAATGCGTCATTTTCTGACACAACCAAATATAGTGCTTTGCGTACCAAAAGACAGAAAAAATACTGTTTTACCTAGAAAATTTCACATTTCTCTCAGAACTCCAATAAAAACCCCCATGATTCCTCCCAGCTACCGAATTATTCTTTCTTTTAAAACCTTCCCTTCCCTTTAGCTTCTGATGATTGACTCTCCCTGTAAACTGCTTTGTAATACTCTGTACGGAGGACAGTATATAAAAATAAATTGCATTGAGTTTGATCCAAACATCATTTAACTCAAAATTACACTGAGGTTTTGGGCTGGTTTCCCCCCCTCCCACTTCTAGCTCTGACTAGCAATCCAAATAATTTCTATTTGCTATCATACAGGCTAAATAAAAGGGAAAACAGCTCATTGCTGTTTCAATAAAATTCATGTTGTTATTTCAAAAGGCAGTTCTCCTGTCTCAGCCCCCACTGCCGCGTCCTCATCCATACACCGTGCCGCTTGGACCGCTGATGTGTTTGCATATTACGGAGCCTGCAGAAATGACGGGATCAGTTACACCTCTTTTGGTAAACCTGATCACTGGAGAGAGAGTGAGTCCGTTGGAAGATTTTCCCCTGTATTTACAACACTGACAACAATGAAAAGACCTAACTCCTCGCTATTGCACTGAGGTTATTACCTTCCTTGTAGTAAATCTCAGGACACCCAATTAAAGTTAACTCGCAGCTTGCAACAAGCAGCCTGTAAAGTTTGCTGCAAAGAGCTGCCATATTGTCATTCAAAGCACTTTATACTAAACAGTGCAAGACAAAACATCTCATTACCTGATTATGCTGCAATAGTTTCTTACATGTACTGAATTTTGCATTCCCTCAACGAATACAGGCTGTGATCATCACTGACTCACATAAACAAACAAACAAAAAAGAAAATAAGATAGAACAATGTGTTTCAAATACTGTTGTTCCCAAACAGCAGAGATATTTTTGCTAGTACTTTGACACAACAGATCTCTCCAGCAAAGTGGGGATTCTGGGACATCCAGTTCAAGAGCAGATATTTATTCTGTTCTGGTTCTGATCCTCCATGAAGTGTGTGGTGGCCAGAGGCTGGCCACCTGTGTGGCCAAAACCAGAGCTGCGGACTGGCTGTTTAGCAGAGCTGGTGCTTCTGTGAGTAGAAAGATTTTCTATGAGATGGCGAAGAAAAAAGAAATGCACTCTAAGGCTTGTTATTTCATATTTTCCTGCCCCTGGCACTGTACGAGGAGCCCTTTGGAGGGCTGGTGGGACCAATACACAAAGTCCTGTGGTGTGAATGAGGGTGCAGATTAGCAGCTACTTCATGAGAAGGGCTTGTCCATCTGCTCTTAAGCTGAAGAGATCCCTTCCTAACTGTGCGATAGCCGTGGTGGAAGCTGAGACCTGGACAGTTAAAGAAAATGGACCTATTTCAGTTTTATGCCCAGGTTTATCCCACAGCCGCTCAGTTGTGTGAACAATACAACCAGCGACAAAGGCAGAACAGCATCAGCAAGGAAGCTGTGCTGGTTTTCCACCAGCTTTTCTTTCCTGCTATCAGGCTTACCACGGCTGGCCTGCCGGCCAGGGGCACAGACAATACCCCTGGTACTCCGTATGCAAATCTAAATATGGGTAAGGCATTCTGACTTCTTTTACTACAATTTGGGGTGAGACAGAGGGAGAAAAAGGGCTTTTTGGGTATCTTATGAAGATAACAGTTTCAGTCTGTTACTGTGCCACTTCTGCACTGCGAGTACCTTCATATCAGCCATAATGTAGTCCCACTTCTTCACAGTCCCAACTGCCACACCATTAAACATAAATCACGGTCTCAAGGGACCCTCTATTCCAGAAGGGAGAAGCAATTTAGCCTCCATAACATATCAGTCTCCAGCTTGTCCTGAAAAGGCTGTCAATTTTGCTGAATTATGTATAAAATCAACGCAAGGTGTTGTCTGCGAGAGGTGGTTTGACATTAGCAATTTCATTTTCATTCAGGGGTCCCAAGTCCCAAATCTTCATGACCACAGAACAAGCACCCATTCCATCCCTGCTTCTCTAGTTTCAAAATCACAGCCATTTTGTTGCATTTTTAGAATTAAAAAAGGTCACAAAAAGATGATGCTGTCATAAAACACCTCTTTAATTTTCTCCTATGGGCAAATTTATACACTGTTGTCAACGGGGTACTATTATAATCTGCCATTTTCTACTCTTATTTCATTATATTCTTTATTAAATGGACATTCACAAACATGGGGGTTTTCTTGTTTTTGTTTTTGTTTTTTTGGGGGGGAGGGGTATCCCCCACAGTGCTATATTCAAGTAACAAAAAATAGCATTCTTAAGAACTCGCAAGGATTTTCAATGGTGGAGAAAAATCTCCCCTGCAGTAAGATGCACAAGTACGACGTATCCATGTGAGCTGGGATGACAATCAGCTTTGTGACGATCCTCAGGGAAGCCTGATGTTTTATTTGACATCGATTATGAGTCCTGTCCTTGTGAAATCACCATCACTGTGCAGCTGTATTGAATGATCAGGGACTGTGGCCCACAGACCTGCAATAAATACGTATGTGGCATATAGCTCATGACCCAGCACTACACTATATGCTTTTTTCCTACTCTATGTATGACTGGAGCAGTGTTGAAATCTAATTTCAGGGAGTGATCTCTTCCCTCTCATCTACACTGGCAGCTGATCTGGTATTCCTGTGGCACCTACTAAAGGTCTGACTGTCTCATGGTCTTTTAGACCATCAACCAACAAAAACAATCAAAATTCTCTTACAGACACTCAATTCTGAAATAGATTTCTGTAAAAGCTCATTTAAACAGGGTCACCTGTCATCACAGCATGGTCTAGAATTCAGCAAACATAGCACCTTAGTGAATACAGTGAGTTGTACTAAGCACAAAGTCATTAAAGGACATTTTAAGACAGCTGACAATTGACAACAACTTGGAATTGTTATGTCAGCCTTTATTATCTTAAACAAACATATTCATGCTTATATTACTGGTTATTCAATGTGGTTTAGCCTCATATATGACATGGCTGCAGGAATATTACAGATGTAAATGTTTTCTCTGAGCTGAGTGCTGCGTTGAGGGGACCCATGATGGGAGCATCTCCATTGACTCAGGAGCTTTGTATCTGAACCCACTTTTGAAGGGCTGTACTCTGCCACTCACAGTTACGTGTCAACGTACATTGCTCCAGCAGGCCTGTTGACACGACTCAGTTTCAAAGTGACAAAGCTTTTAATGGGAACCTGCCCTGATGGACTGCTATTCAGCACAAACAATTGACTTGCAGTCTCTGAAGGACAAGCCTGAAGGCTGGTGCTCAAAATGTTTCTTTGTGGTCCTTGTCCCATATGAAAACTCCATTGCCATTTGAGTCTTGCCTTCAAAGAGATGTGGGCTGAGTGAAGATCTCCAGAAAACAATTTATTGTGTGAATAAACGCAAAGAATTTGTGATCCTTCAGGATAAAATCTAGAGCTTTCCAGAGATTTTCATGGCAAAACTGATGAGGCTGTTTTTGAAATAACTGGCATTCACTCAGCATACCAAGGCACAATTCCCTGTTTCTGAGCATGGACCGAGGCTTTTTACATCCTGAACGATAGTTTAGGCTTTAAAGCCTTCTCTCAAGAACAGCAAATATTTAGTGAGTCATACCAACAAGGATCAACAGGGAACACCAAAGGAACTAACTCAGACGTAGAGCAGGATGTAGATGCTCTGCAGTCAGGTTATTCGGACTCTAGTCAGCGTGAGTTCTTGCACACAAAAATGGGAAGATCGAAAAACCTGGCAATAGCCTGGAATTCCTCTGAGACACGACAGCGGAGCAGGTTTTTGAAGTTGCCTCTCCCACTCCATGAGGAGTTTTTAAGGGTTGGGGTTTTTTTGTCATTTTTCTTGGTTGCCTTCATTCTGCCCAAATGAGGAAAAATCAGTTCTCAGAAAGACAGAGCACTGAATATTGCTTCCTGACTAGTTCAGGCTAAAAGATTCATTTTTGTTTACTTCTCAGTTTATCTTAAAATAACCTTGCTGAGCAAACTGCTCTTTACTGACTTCATGTCAAAACATACCAGTAATGATTCTACGTTTTTAGTCTAATTCCCTCTAATCATCCTAGCACAAAAACTCTGCTTGTTTTTTATATCTGCTTTATACCATGCCACCAGTAATGAATGTTCTAGAATTGGAACATAATTTTGATTATCTGGCCATTACTTTTGATTTATGGAGCAGAGACAGCTGGGTTTTTATAAGCTTGCCCTGCAGTACTGCAGATAACAAATGTAATGTAATAATCAAACTTCTGTAACACGGAACACAGAAGGGGTGGGCCCACGGATCTGTCTATCTATATATACCCATACCATGTCAACAAACTTTCTCTTCAGAGGCAGGGGTATAAAAGTAATTTGCACAATGCTATTATTCATAGCCGGAGCAAAATATGTTGCTTTCAGAACCAGTATTTAGGCTCTCTGGGTGGGGGTGAACCACCTGAAGGTGGTTTCATGAAATGGCATAAATGTGTACCATCACGACATTTACAAATGCATTAGTGTTAAAGAACAAAATGTCTCTTCAAAAGAAACGCATTTTAAGAAATAGTAATAAATATAAGCAATGAATGATGCAAAATCTTACTTTGTTTTTCTGGGTGTCACACAGGAAAATACAAAGTCAACAGGAATGTTCCCCGTTAGAAGGAAAAAAAAAATCAGCCACTTCAAGTAAGAAGAGGTTGACCATTTAGTTCAGTTACAGATTGTTCAAAGGTCTGAAAACAACAACAAAAGAGCTGGTTATGGAAACTGACAATGGGGAAGGGAAAACAAAACACAGTCTCTCAGGCTTGCCAAGAGAACTAGGAAAGTAGAATTGTTAATACAAACCAAAAGGGTTTTAAAAATATATACCAGGAGTGGGAAATGCAGCAAGGAACAACAGTAATTCATAAACCAGAGAGCGTTCCCTTTGCTAAGAACAGACAAATAGCCTTAAATTCTTTCTAAAAATTAGTCTCTCTCAGCGTGGGGGCAGAAGAAGAAAGATGGAAGCAATGAGAAAATAATGACCAACTCGTCCAGGTAGTGGCTGGTTGTAAAGGTAATAATGGAATGGTGGGGAGGAATGAGGTGGAACACGTTGGTGGCCCTTGTGCTCCAGCTTTTGCATTCCAGGGGTCATATGTGGGTGACTTTGGTGTGCTCAGGGAAAAGGGGCAAGAGATCTGCGGCTACTCTTAAAACTTCTGAGCACCAACAGTTCATTATACATACACGGATACATTCTCTACAGCCAGAGCTCCATAGAGAGCACACGCCCATCACCTCACCGAGTGATCCTTCCAAAGAGCTCTATTAAGGTCACAACCTCACATTGTCACTGTCTAAGTGTACGCCCTTTGGTGACAGAAAAATCAAGAGAGCACACGAATAGGAAATCTGATTATAAGTAGCTACTGTATTACTGGCAATTGCTGCATTTTCAGATGTTCTAGAAACCCAGAGAGGTTGTCGGTGGGGAAATACTGTTCGGCACAGTAAACTTTGAGAAGAAAGACAAGTCTTCCCAGCTATGGCTAGTAACAGCCATAGTAACAGCTGTTGCTGTTGCTTCCCAGCTAGTATGTTGAGAATACATGCTCAAGTCTACAGCAAAATAACCAAACCAAGACCAAGACTAAGACCTTGGTTGTTTGAGGCTGCAAATTCAAAAATACGTAGGGCCTGATTCGAGATTTGGCACTGTTCAACTATCTAAGAAAACTGAAGGGGGAAACTGGGGAAGCTCCATGGTGGAACGTCCCCCAGCAGGAA
>NW_010432106.1:38110-46200 GCF_000710305.1 Buceros rhinoceros silvestris
AGGAATGCAGCAGCACGACACTAGGAGCTCCAGAGAGAAGGCATCTTCGTGTTCCCCATTGCAGCAAAAAAGCTGTTTGGCCAGTACAGAAGCAGCAGGTTGACTGGAGACTGCCTTGCACTGATTGATCCAAGTGTCCCTAACAAACGGGACGTCCTTCCCCTATCTGTATCACAGAAAACACCTTGAGTCCCAGTGGGAAGCATTTAGCCTTTCTTCTCCTCTTGTATTTCCCAGCCAGGCTTTTTGGCTAAGGGGAAAATATTTCATTATTCCTGTGACATATATTAAAAGAAGGGTGACTATCCTACGCTTTGGAGGAATTCCTAAGAAAGATCCTTGCCTATGGTAAGAGTGAAAAGTAAAGAAAAGGAAAGGAAATGAAATTTAAAAAGTAAAGACATCACACAACTCTAGATCATTTCTGGCTGAGTGAGAACTGTGTATAAAATACACCACTGTGGATTAGGTATCAAAGCATTTGAGAGACTTTTCTGCATTTTATTTGAATAATTAATATTGACTGAGATAAAAGCAGGGACTTTGCTTTCACATCCCTGATTCAGAAGGGTAAATCTGCTAAAGCCATGCTACTGCAGCTAGAAGGAAGGCTCCCTAGGAAGGTGGGAGTACTTGTGTAAGGTAAGAATTGGCTTACCTGAGACATCTTGAATGACCACAGGCAGGTTTGAGACCCTTTTGGGGCTGTGTGTCCCCTCACCCGCCAGAAGACATTTTCCTTCCTGTGTTAAGGTGAATGAGTCGACCATGGCAAGGTAGATACAAATGTGCTTCGGGGTAAGGAATTTGGTAGGGTTAAAAAAAATAGTACATACCAAGAAAGAGAACTCCCAAGCAGCAGACTTCAGGTGGCTTTTAGCATCGGAGTGATTTTACTCCTGTGGCACCAGGAGAAAATAACTGGCTGTCTAAAATATTTTTGTTCACAACCAAGAAACATCTTCTGTCTGCAAACCAGTGCGATAGACACAAACACCTTCCATTTAAAATTTACATGAATTTATAAACATTTTATTAAGCAGACTCAAGCAAGACAGAAAATGGAGTAAGGGAAGGAAGTCACTGCTCATTGCCTGCCCCATCAAACTGATATACGTGGAGGTTTTTTATTCAGAAAGATGGCAGTGAGCTTTATAGTCAGGTGGTAACAGTGCTACAGCACAGCCAAGAGCCCATCACCACCAGTGAAATTACCAGGCGACAACTCAAATGTCACTAGGGGTTCCGCTACTTGCAGGACACATGGTAAGTGTATTTTAGACTGTTGTGGGATGAGTATTAACACCCCTCACCAATACTTGGCAATCCCAGAGAAAACACAGGAAGCTACATCCTGAGGCCTTGTGTGGCCCTTTAAGGTGCTAATTCCCCCAAACCACCTCCCGCCATGATTTTCGTCCCTGAAGCTCAGAAGGACGCAGGCTGTGAAGGACTATCAGTGAAAGAAAATAAGAATTGTGGAAAGGCTGAGACAGGAAAGTTCTTAAGGCCTTATTTCTTGCCAGCAGCTTCCCTTGGCACCAGTGTCCTCAAGGCAGAGATAACATGTACCACCACCAAATCTCCTTTCCAAACCAGGCTGCCAGAACTTCCCAAGACAGCTGTAGCATCTGAAGTTCAGCCATCCTCTTCCTCTCAGTGCAGCCCTCTGACAGGGATTTAAGCATGTATCATAGGTACAAACCCTGGTTGCACTTTTCTAGAATAACCACCAACCTGAAGCTTGATGAAAGAGGACCAGTTCGAACATCTTTTTTTTTTTTTTGTAAAAGCATTTGAGATGCATAAAAATGATTCATCTTTTGTTGTGTTCAGTAGACCCACTGCTGACCTAACACTGGGTTTGGGAATCGTTGCTACAATTTCAAAGCAGCTGTAGACAGAGCTGGAAAATTGTCTGATCAAGATAAAGCTCCTATTCCTGTGCAAAAGAGCTGAGTACTCATAAAAGATGACCTTTACTCCATTTTAACAAAAAAATTGGCTCTGGCCAAAACTGGCAATCTTCCACAAATCTTCCCCCCTCCATACCTTTTAACGTTCAGTGTCAATTAAATAAAATTAATCTAGCATTTCCAGTTTGTTGATTCCAAGTAACAATAACAGAATCTTGTTTTAATTATTAAAGTAAAATACATTTTTGCATAAATTGCAGAAGATGGAAAAATCAATGTGCTAAAAGTTGCCTTTTGCTTATATCACATCCTGCCCTTTATGGAAGTTTTCCTTACTTAACTATGCATAGCCAGATTCTCTTTTTTCTGTCCTGCTCTCCATCTTTTTTCCCCATGCTGCTAATTAATACGGAAACAGCTTAAAGAAGGTCCTTGATGATTTTGACACATTACTGAAAACTCAAGGCTTTGCTACAGCATCAAGCTATAGATACAAAGGCACCAGAGAAATTATTGCCAGGTGTGCAGACACTGAAACGCTGTATCCCAATCTGAGAGGATTGCTACCTCTCAACTTTCACCAGGAACAAGGGAGAAGACGTGCCCATGAAAAGCGCGGGGAAGATGAGATCCCTCACATCCAGCACTTAATGCTGCCCAACTCAGATTTACCTCTGGAAGTCACTGTCGAATTACTGTAACAAAGGTTACAGCGTGTGAGTGCTGAGGAAACACCATTCTGAAAGAACATCACCCAAGGACTAGCTCCCTGCCACCCAGCCTTCCGCAGGCAGAGGGCTGCTACACCAGTCCTGCCGCCTGGATCGCCCCCCGCTGCCCCAATTCTCCCGCAGACTGTGGTACCGCGGTGTTTCTGCTGAGCTTGAGCTTCACGCTGTTCACAATCAGGTCCCTGACAAGTGTAAACGTAGACATTAAACCTGAGCAGATTGTTGCAAGTGAAAGGCAGCAGAACTGATGTGCCTACTAGGTTTGCTTTGTTTGCAAATAAATCATCGTGTAACAGGTTAGAAATGTGTTTAGCAGTGACTAATCTCCCGATGGGACTTACTGAAGTTAACAGGGGCTTGTCTTTCCTTCAGCCTACGGAAGTCCAGGAGGCAGATGACTGCCACGATTCGCAGTTTATTTTATTTATGCAACTCGCAGCATAATCACACAATCATTAAACTGCCAGTCGGGGGATGAGCCAAAAATGACGCAAGCTCTGTTATTCAGATAATGTACATTAAACCAAAGAGCTAGCCATCGCCTCGAACCGGGAATCTACAATTCCCAGAAGCGGCACAGACCACTTTGCTTTTACCTGGGAACTTGCCTTCCAAACTTGTGCCACGCTCTCTTGTACTTGCAGCTTCTTTCCAGCCCCGCAGTACAGAACGGTAAAGCAGCACATGTGTCTTCCAACCTCTAACACACTTTGTGTACTTTTAACTTACTACAGCCAGGGCTGCCGGAGAGGATTAAAAAAAAGCCGAACCAAGCACCAGATCCAAAATTAGCATTTTATTCAGAACGTTGGGGTCAGAGGTGTATCATTCATATTCTGGTACACAATACAGAGGCAAAGCTGTTCTCAGAAGTCTCTCCAGTTTGAAAGCTCCTTCCCCCTTCCCACCCCCAAAACATACTGTATATTTACTCGTGCCACCAGTATCGGGCCAACACCCCTCCCCCCCCCCTTTTTTTGGTACAAATTATGTAAAACTTTTGTGCTAAGAACTTTTCTCCCTCCCCAAACAAACAAACAAAAAAAAAATTAAAATAAAAAAAATATTGAGTACTCTAACTACAGTTCAACAATTGATCAATGTCACTTGTTTGCAACCTGTTTTGTAAATACTTTATCCATAACGAAAGATATAAACATGCAAAAACCTGAATCCATAGTCCAAATAATACATACACATGTTCTGAAGTTTCTGCACTTCTCCACAGACTATGCCAATAAAACATTATGTACACATACCATTTTTTACAGTGAAGTGGGAAAAAAATACTAGAAATTAAAAAAAAGAAAGAAAAGTGTACATGGATTAAGACCAAAATGTGTCTAACATTCTAGCATAAGAAAAAAAATTTCAATTCTGCTACAAACTGGTGATATGAAAAGTCCCTTTATCTGCAACCAGCTGCATAAGTTTTAGAATTTTAGTGAAAAAAGTCCCCTAACATCTAAAACTAGAAGTAATGTACATTGTTGCACCTCATGGTCTTCTCTCCCAGATAATAAAATTGTTCCATGAGGACTTTTTTTGTTTATTTTTTAACCTCCTTATTTTAATAAAAGCAATGCGATGTAACAAAAGCATGTTGAAGCATATTGTGTTTCACCTTACTCCTCCCCACCCCAACATATTTTGTCTTTTTAATGCATCATTTCATAAATCAGTACCATTAAAGCCTTAAACATAAAACTAATTCCGATCTGAAAAAGGTACAAAAAGGCACATAAAATCCCAGTGCTTCTGTACTGTAAAATTCAAGTGTAACTGAGCTCAACATTTTTTTCCAAACAGCATTGGATCACTGATATTCCACGGAGCCCAAATTGGTTTGCAGCCTAAGCCAAAGCCTTCAGCAAGCACTTGTGCTAGTAGACTACAAAGTTAAAGCCTAGCTTCTGTATGCTTTTGGGGAATATCAGTTGAAATGTTTGTACTTGTCCAAAAAACAAAGTTCACTTTGAAGTTCAGTCATCACCTCCACCGTACATATCAGCAAGTTTCTTGAAACGTGGGCCCCAGTCATTTAGGTAGTCATAGTCTTGCTCACCACCGCTACTTGAGGAGTTCAGAGAGCTCAAGGATCCAGCAGTGGAGCCACTTCCTTCATAGTCAAAGACTAAGAGGGAGTCATATGGTGGGGCTGTAGGGTCATTATCGGCTGCTTTAAGTCCCTGCAGGATGGAGAGGGAGAAAAAAAAAACCCATAAATGTCTGAGACAGAGGCAAACCATAACTGGAACAGCACAGTGCAGTTACCTGACAATCACCAAGTTCTTGCTCTGCTGCAATTCAATTCAAAACAGGATTTGTGTTTTCGTAACTCCAGGAAGAACTTATTTCAATTCCTTTTAAAACGGCCAGGCTTCCAGCATTACAGCGCTGGAATTTTGAAGGTAGCTACAAACAAAGCTCTCAAAACCTGAACAGAACTCCAGCAGTAGGACTGATGCTAACGAGTACGCAGCTTCAGAACTACCCCACTCACAACCTGCGGCGTGAGCAATACGGGAATGGTTAAACCGACAGATGGGGAAGGAGAAACAGGCATGTTTGGAAAGATTCGCTTTATGGGCCATCTCACATGGCCCATAACATGTCCACTGACACTGCTGGCCTGCACTCCATCTGTGTGCCAAAAGCCGTATTTCGTTAGTCCTCTGTAGGCTGCTGTGAGAAAAAGATACAGTATGTTGGCTTAACCCTTACGTGCTTTGCTGTAACCACCCATAAGATTCCACCTGCTCATCAGAAAACACACACACGGTGACATCAGTGCTAAATACAAGACCATAACCATTTTTGTTTCCTCATTTCAAAGTATTCAAGTTATCAACACACGAATATTGGGCCTTCAGTAATTTTAAATTTCTACTCTCTGGAGCTGAATAACCCAAACCACAACACAAATCAAACAAGACGGAAGGAAAGAACCACACTTCGTCCAGAGAGGAGTCTCTTCCCTTCCTGTTTTCTTACACAGGTCCAAACCTAAACACTAATTTTAGGTTTAATTAAGTTTAATCCCAGAATATGAGATGGTTGCTCTGTGCTTACCCGGGAACATTCACAAGTTGACTATAAAAGGCTGAAGTTAAAAAGCCTTTTTGTGCTTTGGATTTTTCAACCTCACAGTTTCTTCCGCAGGATTAGCAATGCTTTTTCATTATCATCCGCTTTGAACAGGATCTACCCTGGCAGCCACTGACAAGGGATAATGCATCTTCCAGAATTCTGTAAGGCTGCATTAAGATTTTAGATTGCTCGCTGTTAATTTTAAACAGTGATATCTGTGCTGGTTTTAGTTTTAAGTTTTAATGTTTGATTATTTAAAGAATGGCTTTATTATACTCACAATTATTTGAAGGATTGAGTGTCCCTCCTTTGAATTATTTAACACATTCTGGTTTTAGAAAAGTATGTTCTACTCTCAGTTGTCTTTAGTCTCAAGAATGGAAACTGATGTTGATTTTTCTTCTGGAAATACATATATAGCTAAACCCATTAATGAAAGCATATGGCACTGATAAGGTAGAAGAGAATCCTGGTTCTTTATTGCCTATCTGAAATCATTCAGAAGTGTGCAAAATGTACCTAAAATTGTTTTGCAGATTAGTGGTGGAAGGGTCCACGATATTTATCAAACTAATGACTTCTAATCAAGAACACATTTTGGACTTAAAATGATCATTTTGTGTAGTACAACATCAAGCAGGTTATTAATAGCCTGCACTAGAAGCACAATTTTGAATTATCTGATAAGAGTAATTGGTAATTTCTGATGGCCATAACAAGGACAAAAGATTTGAGATTCCAAAAAGGCAACAGCAAGTGTTGGAAGATTTCCCTTATCCAGCTTCAAAGCTGGAAATAATTCTAAGGCTTTCTCTCCATTTCTGCTGTTGAGGCAGAAATGCAACTTTTCTTCTTAGGCAGCAACCCGCCTTCTAGTATTTGCGCCTTCCCTTAAACCCGCCTGGGGTGGCAGACACCCAGGCTTTTCGAACACGGGTGACAGGGAAGAAGAATAAGCACCGCTTGAGCTTAAGGAGTGCTGAGGTATGAATCCCAGGTACCAGGGTGTGAAAGTCATTTAGAAAGCCAGCTTGGAGAAGAAACGCTATTTCCCTGCAGTTCTGCCTAGAAACAGCCAGCCAACCATGGGATACTAATTTATTAAAAATGGGTGAACAAAGCAGTTTCCTACATCGCTGCAGAAATTCTGATGGATATCAGCCACCCATGGCAAGGCAGCAGGCAGCTGCTTTTTTTCCAAAGGGGAAGCTGCCTTTTTTTTTTTTTCCAATTTGCTGTTGGTAACAAGATAGTGTTTTAAGAGAAAAGTGGTTTTGAGCTCCTGACTTCGAAGATAGCATCTCACCAACATATTCCCTGTTTCAAAAGTTGTGCTCGCTGTGTAATCCATTTCATTCAGAGAATGTAGCTACAGGTCATGTTATGGGGGTGTTGAATCACCTGCGCAGTCCAAGTTATACTGACATTTACACCTATCTTCTGGCATGATGGTAGTTCATTGTAAAATGACTGACCTTAGACTCTAACTCTTCAAATAACAACCAAGGTTTCTGCTATATTTTTGTGGCAAGTTACATACAAAAATGAGAAAGAAATACTACAAATTTTTCACTTTCCCTCTGCTAAGTATATTCTCTGAACCCACCCAGTGCACTGCCCCACTGTGCTATTGGGTTCTACGGCATTCCACAAAGCTGGAGTTACCATGTGTCAGCTCTGGCAGTGAAATTGCCTTAGGAAGCTCCTTTGGTCTGATCAGTATCACCACCTGATTATGCTATCCCTGTCCGTGGGTGGTACCACAACCTGCTGTATTGGTGCAACTGAAGAGGCAACACACAGCTGCCAAGCACTGCTTCTGCTGATTGTGCTGCCACGGTATTGTCAGCTGCCACTGAAGAGATATCTCAGTTTTTTCCAGATGTGTTCAAGAATCTCAGAGCAGCAGAGTTGTTACCGTTATTTGGGTTACAGTTTCCTGATCTGAAAACCCAAAGTTTCTACTAGACAGAGAAGCTTATTCAACAACAGAACTGCTGGGGCCCACACTCAGGACCAGGTGATCCTGCTGGGAGATGGTGAACTAAGTCACATCTCCTCGCAGTTACTGAACCACCAAAGCACAAGGAGTCATAGAAGAGCCACAGCAACACAGAGGACAGCTTGAGACCTAGGACAGGCTGAGTAGTGATCTCATTTCTTTCCTCTTCCTCTTTCATATATGTCACGATAGCTGTCACTAAGGAGGAGATCAAGAGGCAGAAGAGGAGAGACGGCAGTGCCTTGACTGAGGAACAACAGTAACCTGAAGTTATACTTCCCTGAACATGAAACATCATTACAAAACCTAATGCTTTTGTTTTTATTAATCCTACTACTTCATCAGGTTCAG
>NW_010432106.1:46276-57953 GCF_000710305.1 Buceros rhinoceros silvestris
TTCAGCAGACTTTTGATGAGAAGAAAAGAAAGAAAAGAACCCTGACAGGGAAACACAAAAAATTGTTTAAATCTAGAACCATTTTTTAATTCGACAAGAGAAAACAGAGAACACTGAGGGTCTCTACTCTGCTTGAAAGATTATTAATAACCATTTACTCAGAACGAATTGAGGGTCCTCCATGTCCTCATGGGATGAGACCTTCGGTTTGTAATTTAAATTCCATTTGCCTGAGGCTATGTCCTCTATTGATTAGAAATATATTCTTAGCCACATATTCGCCACCACAATGTAATTGTTTCAGGATTTCTAGGGACAGCATAGGTGGTTCTTGAAAACACGATTAACAAAGCTACTTCAAACAGGCCTAATTTACACCGTCCTGCAAATCCTGACTATTCCAAGTGCTAATTACGCTTCACACTCTGCAGGTTATGTTTTAAAAGGCTCAAAATGGAAAAGAAGGTCTACAGAGGATTCTTAGAAACACATGGCTTATTTCACTGACTTGTTTGTACACTGGACTGGAAAAGGAGGTTTTTCTCTTCCCCCCTTAAATTAGAGTCATCTACCCATTGAAACAGACAAAACAACAAAGTCCCCAAGGTTGTTTAGCTGATGCCCGACAAACATATTTTGATTATAAGGCACCTCCTTTGTTTTAGAAAGTTCACAGCTCTGCATGTGTTATCTTAACTTTATAAGTGTTATAAAAATACTTCGGTTTTTATCATATTTGCAACTTGTTTTTCAGCTTAGAAGTCACTAGAACACTACAAAACACTCATGCATGTCTCATTGAGTTAAACAGATTTAATACAACAGATGACGGCTAGAAAATAATACTGCAGACAAGACAGAGTGCTGCCACAAGGAAAGAAACAGAGTGACCCACTAGGTCTTTTTCAGTTTCTGTTTCCACGGCTCTTTAATAGAAGCACGAAGATAGAACACCCCATGCCTGCTTGGCAATGGTAGCTAAATCCTTTGGTTATCCCAAATCAATGAGGTATAGCACTTTTTTTTTTTTTTCAAAAACTGGAGTAATTCAGAGGCTAATCTGAGCAATGCTGGGTGTCTAATGTGCTAAATTAATTCCCACACGTGGGCCAGCATCCCAAGGGATCACGCTGACCAGCGTCTCTGGGAGTAGGGCCAAGGCCTCCGAAAGACCAGCCCGATCTCCGAAAGCGTTGCGTCTGTTCAAACCCATGGGGTAACACGGACTTTGACAACTTGAAGGCAGCCTCTCTTCGCTCAGCTGCTGACTGGGCTAGTTCTGCAGGTGGCCTGGGTCAGAGCTGCCCAAGGGAAAAGTTACATCCAATGTTGAAGCTGGATGCAGAGAGACACAAGCTTTGCCCTTACTCACCTTGCTATGTTGTTTTCACAGCTCAGCATATCTTCCGTATGAACCGCCCTAAGAAATGTCTGATACGGGTTTTACCCAAAATACTTCTTTCATTTACTCCAGGTAAAACAGAGAGGAGCAAACCAATTCGTAACCTTGACAGGTCTGCAGGTGGAATTGTCTGAAAAGAGTCTGGAAACCTGTGCAGCCTGAATGTTTATGCTCTAGACGCTGACAATTTGGAGATTCAACTGCAATAGCACTGCTCTGAAAGATCAGGTTTTGGGGGACTTTTTGTCTGTTTCTTCTTTCTCATTAGACTTTTTAGAATTATATTTGCCATGGGAAATTTTAACTTAAAACACAAATTAAGCTGAAACTGTTCTACAGAAATTACATATCCATTTTGCTCAGACTTCTGGGAACAAAAGACAGAGCATGGACACCTTTCGGTGGCTACTGCATGCTAGAGAGGGGGCTAGTTAGAATGCCCCATAGTAAAATGATACACTGCTATGAAATTCTTAGAAAGAAATACCTTATAAAAAAAAAAGGAGGTAAATATGTAATGCCTGAAACACAGAAACTACCTCATACAGCTCCTTTCAATCACAAGATATAATTAATTATGAGCTAACTCACAGACAGGAAAATTCCCACGTTTTCTTTGATTTTACACATCCTTCCAAGTTTAATTTTATTTTAGAGTCAATTTTATATTATTAACATTATTTTACTGTGTAAGAACAGGTGGGATAAGCTTTCTCTTTTGGTGCATGGCAAGTGGAAGCATAGAGAGAGGTACTGATCCAACACAGAGGGCAGTAAGAAAGTGACCCCATGCTTGCCTGTCCTGCGATATAAACACACTGGGTTAAATCCAGACAGCACGTACTGCTTCCACAGCTCCACAGTACACACTGATGTTATAATCTTCAAGAGTGACAAGCTCCTGAAAAATAGTATTGCACAGCTTGCTAAGTAATTCAAACCCTGTAGGAGGCCGGACAAACTCAGGCCCTTTTCCAGCTTTCCAGGAGAATCACGCTCATTCCTTGCACGCTCATTCCTTACTGTCCTCTGTAAGGCAGCTGGACAGCCGTTTCGAGAACAAGAAAAACCAGGGTGTTGAGGATCATGGGTTCTTCCCCAGTCCCTGCCAGGTGGGCAGTGTCTGGTCACAGCTGTGTGAGAACAGCACGGGAAACACCGATCGTTTGGAAGAAGCTGAGGAAGCACAAGGAAGTTCTTGTGTGCATGCGGCCTTGATCAAAAGTGTGAGCTTTTTATTGCCCCAGGTCTCCACTGTTTTCCAGAAGCCAATTATAACTGTAATATTTAGAAGTGCAAAGCATGCAAACACCCTCTTTGCTCAGACATCTCTTTCTAATACAGCTCTCCCCAAACCTGGAATCTCTTAAAAATACAACATCTTATGAGAATATCTGTACGTTTCCTGCTAGCCATCTCCCTGTAGGCTTTTTTACAATGTTATTGTTGTATACCTTAAAAGGAGAAAACTCAATTTTCTTAAGCTTGCTAACACAAAAAACGTCAGTGTATTAGCCTGACTTTCCTTTAAAGCACACAAGAATGAACATTTGCAAATAGAGTTCTGCAATACTTGTCCAGCTCTAATTGCCATGGAAAATATGAGGACATTAGAGAAAATAATTAACAACTACTACTGTTCCTCTACAGAATATAGTGTATTTTTAAGTAGCAAATTTTGGGCTAACAATTGTTTGCCTATAACCAGCAAGCACAAGAAACACATTCTACCTTAAGTTCCACAAACCCAATGATTTAAGAATGACCAGTGATAGAAATAATGAAATGAATATTTGTAGGAGCATTTCTTTCAGAACTGTAACCTGGTAGAGTCTGATTCTTACATTTATCTTTATTAGATTGAAGAATCAAAGATAATGCAAAGACTTTTAAAGTACTGTAACAAGACAAGTATTAAAACAACTTACACAGCACATAATTTAGCTGCCCTGCTCACTAACCGTATCTGATTATTTCATAGAATACTTTTGGTCTTATTTGAGGTACTGAATTTCCACTATTATCTGGATTCAAAGGGTAATGTATGAGGAAAATTAAAATAAACTTCTTCCATTATTAAATTACTGTGAATTAATACAGGAATTTAGGCTAAACTATGATTTTATTAGTCTCTATTACTTGGAACCCATAGAATAATCCTGCTTGGAGATACTGTGGTAGCAGCTGATAACGTATTAGGAATGTAATTAATGCAAACATACAGAAGTTAATTGATATATCTTCCCTTTCTGTTTGAATGAGTTAATTAAATTTGTCTGCACTTTAAAAGAACATATTTACTTCTATCTAGCAAGACAATTTTAATTCTCTAAGTTTTAAAAAGTTATGTTCAAACATAATTGCACTCTGCATGAGCAGCTGTTAACAAAATATAAAAAGTTATCAGATCTTGGGAGGAAACTCTTTTTTCTCTCCTTTACCTCATTAATGAAGTCCCCAATGTCCCCAGGATGAGGAGCAGCTGATCTGACTGGATACTGAGGTTCTGCATGGATTGGCCTTTCATCAAGACGTCTGATTCCAACAGGTTTGATGGCATCTGGTTCCACGGTGTCAGGCTGCTGGAGCTGGCTCAAGTCATAATCCTGCAAAATATCAGACAAAGATAGAATGTTAGGAAAATTTAAAACATTATCTGGAAGGGGAAAACACGGGGAGGAAAAAGGGAAAACGCAATGTATCATTTCACCAGAAGTTTCACCGCGTTCACTGAGAATAAGTCAGTAACACTGTTATTTGCATACTGACAGGATGTTATTTGATTTACATTCCCTTAATCTATGTTTTGATTCTATTCCATCAGATTTGCAGGGCTTCTTATAAGTTTTCCATTGAGAAACAAGGATTTGAGTAGTACGATTAAGAGACTAAACAGTTTGCCTAGTAACGATGATTTACAACACAGAGCAAAGATGCCAAATCCAACTTTTATTTTTCTAAGCAAATAAATGCCAGACATTCTCGTCCTGAGGAGGTGAGCGCACTGCTCTGTAGCATTTTATAATACCTTCAAAGAATGAATTTAAGACTCCTTGCTGATTTCATGTGGCTTCCATAATATGAAAGCCAAAGGGGGTAAAAATGTCATGAGAAGTACAAAGCTTCTCTGATTTGGCCTTAATTGTAAGCACTTTCTAAAGATTACTTGTGGATCTGTTCATTAAGTACTTGATGCCGCAGTTCAAACTCTGGCAGGCTGATGAAGCTAGCACAGCACTACGAACTCCACCAACCAGTATGTCTGTATATAAAAATTTTACTTCATGCTTTTAAGATAGGTATGCCTGAATACTATTTGATGGCATGATGCGTTTCAGCACTGTCATTCACCTCACTGTTATCATGCCTCAAAGGCAGTCATGGTCTAGGATGCCTTTGAGCTGGTAAAAACGCAGAACAAAGAACTGGGCTTAAAGGCTTAAATGGAAGCCATTCATGAACTACTGCTATACTGGGGCTTGTGCCAACTCTACTGTATGCTGGCTACCCCGTCCCACAAATAATCCCAGCAGTTGTGGGGCATCCTACAGAAACTCCTTCATCAATCTCTATTTTTCAACAGTGTTCTGGCAAAAATCTTATTTACAATCCCAACTTGCTGGAAGCTGTCTGTGCAGACAGGCCCATTTATGCTAGTTCCTAACTGCTCCTAGAAGAAGGAATACAAGCATTTACTTCTGCTGTCACCTCACGGGACGTAAGTCCTTTTTGAGAGTATTACCCACTGTAACCCCAAACCCCAGACCTCCCAAAGGGAGAAGAGGTCTGTTGATGGCAGTGAAGGTAGTTTGCTGGGAAAATAGAAACCAGCTATCAAATCCACTACACTTTCTAACCTCTTATGCAGGTCCTCAGTTGGCTGCACACAAATACATAGTCAAAAGAGGTGGAACAGCTCCACTGAGATCTGAGAATGCAGTTTCATACGCTTCAATTAGATTACAAGTTTCTTGGGGCAGAGCTTTAACTTCTGCCTTTCAGTTCTTCATGTACCAAACAGAATAATAAGTCACCTCCAGGAAGCAGTATGAATTGAAGAAAAGTAAAACAGAACAGAACTTTTTATCTTTTCCCTTTATATTACGTAAAATAAATCAAAATAGTTTAGAGACATGCGAACAGAAAATCCTGTCAAAGAGAAGAATGTATATTTTAGAATTTATAAATATGTAACACGAAAGTGCTTTTCATACCCATACATAAGATAAAGGTCGAAAGCGCCAACTGGGAGAAATGAAAAAAATACAGGGTTTTTTATACGAAGCATTTAATTATGGAGAAATTCAAAGAGGTATGGTTAAATAACAATATAACAAACCCAGGATAGCCTCTCTAGTCATTTCAGTTTTATAAAGATAAAATGTTTTCTCCATCCCCTCACATATGCATACAGGTTTTTTTCTGATCAGTGGCCTTACAGAAATGCAATATGAATCAAGTCAATCAGTCTAGTATCTTCACATCTAAGGTCATCCACAAGGTGAGAGCAGTGCAGGATGTGTCCTTGCGGATCCCACTTCGGTTTTCTTTTTTAGATAGATGACACTGCCATCTATCCTTCTATCAGAGGAAACTATTTTGCAGGTCTGCTAGTGTCTGGACAGGAAGAGAAGATCCATTGTGCTTACTGCCACAGACTCTCAAATCTCTCACACTGTTGAAATCAATACTAACTGTACACTGGTCAGGTACGGCAAGTCATCCACCATCTCCTCTAACTGGCTGAGTGCCGTCCAAACACAGCACCATGCAAGAACTCCAGCTGTTTCAGCATTCTGTCTAAATTCTACTCTACTCAATTATTGCAAAGTGAAAGGAAGAAATATTTTAAAGAGCCAGGGCAGAACCTGTTCAGGGCTGCTGAAACTCTACCTGCATTCACAGCTAGAAAAATGCAAAAGCTTTTTGTGCATTACCTAAATCTCCTGAACAGACTTTAAGGTTTGTCTCAAGTAGAGTTTGTTAAGATAGTTAACTGCAGAAAATGACAGCTAAATGGAAAACCATGGCACATCAGAGAAAGAACAACACATGCTAGGGTAGGCTGGGACAGCCAGCTTGGAGCTACATTCTGGGTCATTATTTTTACTCAATTCCAGGGCTACAAGTCAACAATGTTTTGTCTTTGCTCCAAGTCTTTTTCCATGTAACATGTTCATAATTACAATCTGCTGAGGGACTAATGAGGAACAAGACTAGGCCCTCCACTGGACACATACTCGAACAAAGTTTGTATGGCTGCCAGTTTTTGTCAGAGGTATTTTTTTCTTATTTATGCTGTTTAGCCTTAACTCCAGCAGTTTTAGAACAAATACCTCTTTCCTGTCCTTCAGTTTGGATTTAAATAACTACAGTTTTTCTTCCTCAAACTTCTGGACAAGGTTAAACTGTTGATGGAAGGGAGAATCTAGTCTTAGTTTTTCTCTATTGGAAGGTCACTAAAACGTACTAGTTCGCTCCCATTTTGCATCTAGCAAAACCTAAACTTCTGGTTTCTAAAGGCCTGAGACTAGTCTGATTGTCCAAATCTACAGTGAACCGGGAAACAGAAACCTCCCATTCTATAAGAGGGATCTAAGTGAAGCAAGCTGGATGAGCCCTTGGTTTTCCCCTTGTTTACAAAGGGATCTGCCATCGCTGGATGACACAATACAGCTGTCTTTTAGCTCACTGGTGGTTAAAGAGATGACAACCTGAATGCTTTATCGATAAAACTCTCTTGATGCAGCCACCAGCACTTCTGTCTCTTTGGTTACCATCTCCAGCAATATTACCTGTTCTTGCTGAAAAAACTCTGTATTGAACCAGAAAAACTTATGGTTTTGATTTGCTTTCATTTTAAGAGAGAAAATAAAGTCGCAATGTACTAAAAAGGCATTTTATTTTTTATTTCACAAGACACAGAAGTTGTGTCTTGTGAAAATAAAACAAATCTCAAAACCCCATCACAAATCCCCACCAGCTCCCTTCGCCCAAATGGATTACAAAGACTGACTTATTAGCTATTCACTTAGTTCTAGACAGCTTTAAGCAAAGACTTACACCATTACTAGCTCGCACCTCACATTCCTGAAATGTGAGATCCCGGTGAGACAGTGTTAAGTGTCAAAAGCACCTAGCCAGGCCCTACCATTTCTCCACCTTACCAGATGGGTAGGCAGAAGGCCAAAACTCATTTCTTTAAGAGCACCTACACAGCAGTTGGAAGCGCAGTCCAAACCTCTCACTTTAGAATAGAAGAAACATCCAGAATAAAAGAAAAGGCCATTTTATATTCCCCAGTAATCACTGATTTACAAAAAGATAATGTACCCTTCAAAATCTCTTCCCTTAAACAACTTCCTCTTGTGCACAGCAACTATTAATTTAACAGCACTTAAGTAACTGTCCCTCGCAGAGCAGTCATCAGTTATGGCAGTAGATGAGGATTTTTAGAAAGTACCTTGTTTTCTGATTGACAGGTACCAGAGTTTACAATCCCTGGGACTGGGCAACAAAAAAACAACAAAAAACCCCCAAACAAATAAACAAAAAAAACCCCCACAAAAAAAAAAGAGGTAATAAGCCAAGAAACAGAGTTTCTTATAAGCTTCTAGATTTATGAAGTTAACTTTTTTCCCTCCTGAATAAGCTGTTCTGATTTTGTTCACATTTTAGATTTATTTAAGTTCTTGGCAAAAACTTGAAGTAAAAATTTGTACAGTAAGTGGACCTGCTTTACATGAATGCATCCTGGAACTTTGTAAAGCAGAACTGCAAACAACAGAATCAAACCACAACTTACTGAAACTATAAGCTGCTATGCACAGACATATGCATAGGACTGACTTTTTTTTCCAGATAGGACAACTCTGAAAATGTTGGAATATATCACATCTACCTTGAGCTTTCCACTACTAAGAAGTTTTCTCTAACAGTAACAGTGATACATCCTAGTACAGGCAACCTGAGTGACATACGCGTTAATGATTCACAAATCTGGCTCCCCAGGTAACTCAAAGCTCTCCGGGTATTTCCTGGCCATTCATTAGACTCTGTTATACACTTTTAAGGATGAGTTGGTTTTTTTTACCTCGTGCAAAACTAAAGCTTTGGCTATGCAGGAATACACGCCTGGACATGTGACAAACAGGACAAATGCACCAAACCCGTTTCTCATTTTCAAAGGATGCAGCCTTTGCAAAGAAATAGAATAGTTAAAGTCTATTCCCGTGCAAGAAATAATCAATTTAATTGGCACCAGATCACCTCATTTGACAGTGAGAGCTGTACGTGTTATTCGCTGAACAAAATCAGCTGCAGTGATGATCTAAGTGGCAGAAATCTGCATTTCACCCACCCCTTTTACAGAACGGTGCCTTAGTGTAAACCCCATCTTATTGTTGGCTTCAGAGTACAGAGGAAAACATGACTTTAAGTAGCTATGGATAAAACACGTGTTCTGCTTTGCCTTTGTGCTCCAGAGACAATTACTGCCTACTCCAATAGAGAAATGGGATGGGGAAGCAAGGGAAGAAGTATTTTATACAGCTAAATATTCCCATCTGTTGTTTTTTCTTAAAAAGGAAATTAAAACCTATCCTGCTATATCTTACCATTCCACCCCCAAACCCACCAAACATCAGCCTAAAAAACTATGAGAAATTTGCACATAAAATATTGCCTGAGTTCTGCAAAAAGCTCCAACCCACCCTAAATCTTCCATCTGCTGAAATAATAGGACTCAAAAAAATAGCAAAGCACGAGGACTGACTAGATGTAGGCTGCAGGTGGGAGGCTAGTTAAAATGCCTGCGGTAACAGTTCCTCTTTATTTGCCACTCGCCTTTTGATTACTTTCTGGCATACTGTTTTTCCCATTTGTTTTTATTGTAGATGCATCTGGGGTATTGCAAGTTAATAATTTTTAAGACAACCAAGAAGCTAGCTGATCTTTTACAATAATAAAAAAGGTGAAAGTTAAACCCCAGCTGCAGCTAAAACACCGTAACAGGCATAGGTTCTAGACAGGATAAAACACAAGCAATTCTGTAATGGAATTATGGAAAAACTATTTTTTTCACAATGAGATAAAGATTCACCAAGGAATGACAGTAATTCCTCCACAGGAGCATTGCATGAGCACTCATTCAAAAAAATGAACTTCATGTCTTAGTAAGCAAACACAATCCCCAAAATAATACCTTCTAGTTATAATATTGTCTATTTCTAGTGATACCTCAGCAAGTTATTTTACTATCATTAAAACTGCAAAACATAAAATAAGTTCTAATCTTAATGCAATGCAAACTAAAGGTTAAAAAGCGAGAGTAAATGATCTGAGTAACACTCTGTTAGAATGGTAAAAATAAAATATAACCAAACGGATTTATAAAGTTCATTGAGTAGGTAAAGACCATTGTCATGTTTACAGCAAGAGCTTCGGCACACCAGACCAACGTGATCTTAAGATGCAAAAAATCTAAAGGATCACTCAGTTCATTTTTGTCAAGGACATAAAAATGCTGGAACAAAGCTACCCTTTCTATAAAGGAGCAATTTCTGCTTAGAATTTTGATCCTGCACATGTAAATATAAGCAATTATGTTTTTATTTTTAATGCTATTGTCACCTTTAAAATAAATGCTCATGTTTTCTTTCTCTATATAAACACGTAATAAAATATGACAAAAAGCAAGCCATTGACTAATGCCTGAATACACTTGCAAGAAAAGGCGATGTAGGGAGGAACACGCGGAGTCCTTAGAAGAAGAATAATACTTTGAACAATGGTACAATCGTAGCATAGAAACTCTTGTGCTGAAGAGATTTCAGGGCATGATGAAAAGACATGTTTTAGACAGCTGCTGTGCCACTTTCAAAGCATACCACACTCTTGCTTGGGCAGCTTGCTTCAACAGGAACTCCTGCATGAGCAAGTACTACTAAAATTGAGAAAACACTATAGAAATGAGCTCAAAGCAGATGAGGGGATCATGTTGTGCAATGAGATGTATACAAAAGCAATTAAACAGAAAAAAAATGTACCGCCGTTATCAGGTTGGCATATGCTGCAAGTATCCCAATCAAGCATCCGCTGCCTCTATGTAAATCGCACCAGTGGCCTGAGATATGTGATGAAAAATACCCCGCCGTTATCAGGTTGGCATATGCTGCAAGTATCCCAATCAAGCATCCGCTGCCTCTATGTAAATCGCACCAGTGGCCTGAGATATGTGATGAAAATAAATTAGTGATGCTTATGGGTTGTGAACTATGTGGTGAACTATGCTGCAGACGTGCTAAGTGCTCTAACACTCAGCCAACATGAAGCTTTGGTATTTAGACCTGACAATAGCGTTACTAGTTGAGAGCATGCCATGTTGGGCAAGCACATTAGTTATTTCTATCACACACCTCCCGTTTGCTAAACAGCTACAAGCTCTAGATCACGCAGTCCGTTAACGATCAAGGAGTCATTACCAGCTTCATAATTTGTATGTAAAGTAGATATATCTATTTCAGAATATAGCAAACTGTACTGTCCCCACCTCCCACTCCAGTTGCTGAGTTAAAGATGCATATGCAAAAAAAACAAAACAAAACAAAACAATACAAAAAAACCCCAAAACCAAACAAACCAAACAAAACGAAACAACCCCCCTCAACACCTCCCCCCTCCCCAATCCAGTAACCAAACCAGTCCCACTGATTCTGTGAATGGTGCCGACTCAAAGCTTCTCATGGCCCAGGTCCTGTGAATCCAGTAGCCAAGTTGTTAAAACTAGAAAATATTAATCCAAATCCTAAGAAGAATCCCAAACTTTCTCTCTGGAATATTTCTCCCTCTGCTCCTTCCTCCCTCATCCCCAACTACTGCTAGTACAGTGGTCTTTCCCGAGAGAGTGAAAAAACGTTTCTGTCTGGAAAGACAGGAGTGCTCTACAGCTTTCAGCCAACACTTCCGAGAAACAGAAGTTTAGGTGAAAAAAGTCCAGAATATTTCTGGTGCGGACAATGCTCTTCAGTGGGGAGCAGGCTGACTTCAGTTACGACCCACAGCTCAAGGGCTTTTCTGGCTTACGGAATTCAAAGCATTCTTCTCAATTGCTGTGGAGATCACAGGACCCTGTGTACCTCGTGCCAGGCTAGAGAAAGACTATGAATCATTCAAGAACCTCGACTGTCTTCACAAGCATTCAGTCTGTCAGAGCACACAAAGCAGGCCAAGATGGCCTCAGATGAGATTAACAGGAGACCTTCACGGTGGAATAAA
>NW_010432106.1:58101-92656 GCF_000710305.1 Buceros rhinoceros silvestris
ACAGACTTCACATCATGATTTCTTGGAAATGCTAGCATAGGAGGAAAGAAAACAAAACCGAACCAAGCAGGAATTCCACCTTGCTGTGGACAGTTGCTATGACTCGGAGGAACTAGCTGGAGTTAGCGGAACTAGCCGCATTTGTTGTGGAGACATTACTCTGATAGCGCATACAAAGAGACTGAAAGGAACACACTGAGCACGCTTTAGGAGTTTCTGGATCTGCTGTGACAGTTAAGAAACCCAACTGCATGGCTTCCAAATAAATAAATAAACCCTCTTAAACAAATGACACTCCAAGAGCGTATCCACCAGTCTAAAAGTAGTTTGGTTCAGGATGCAGCGAGTCCTAAGGTTTGTCACTTACATTCAAGCCCTGCCAGCCGTACCTTCAAGTCACCTACCCTCTAGGACAAATGAGAAAAATATTAAGCCACACAGGATAAATCTTCAAGTATTCACCCAGAAAAGCAGGTGATCTCAGAAAGGCCTAAATAATTTGCTTGCTATAAATAGAAGTACCTAATTTTAAAAAGTACAGATTGCAAAAATACCTGAAGCTTTTCACTGAGATTCACATAAAGCTTTGAGCGTTCCCTTCTACTTTGCTGCATGAGATGCACCCTGGGTTGGACGGTTCCGAGTTTCTGAGTCACCTTGTGCACTACCTTCTACTGCAGGTGCTTACTGAATCAATCCTGATGGTTTTGGGGATCGTGCACCACAAAAAGTTAATATTGACATAGAGCATATTCCTCTGTCATTTGCTGATGACTCGTGGATGCAAGGGTGACATGAAATAATTTTTCTTGATTTTAATAGAAGAGTGGCAGTTTTACCCTGTGAGGCCTCATTCTGAAAACAGATGGTTGACAGCAGTCTCATGCTTTTTTAGAACACTAACTTTGACACTTTAATGCTTATGTTAACTTTGACAAAAATGCAAAGATCTTTATGGCCAATGCCTTTTGCCCATGCTGTTCTGCACATGGCTTTGCTAGTACAGTATTTTGCTAAGCCACGGTTTGGAAATGAGATTACTACTTGTAGGGAACTTGTTGGGATGTTTCAGAAGCTTAGCATTCCAAGTTCTTAAACATCACATAAAACGCATACAAAATCAAACAAATAAAACCCAACCAAATATAATCCTCCCTTGCTCCCCTGGGCACAGGAGGTGAGTGGGGCAAGGAGAGAATGAAGAACAAATACACCTAGGAACTATTATCACCTCCTTATGCACAGGCACAAATTACACTTTACAAAACGTCAAACCAAAATAAAGTAAAATAATCTCCCTGAAAAACATTTCCATCATTCATTGCAGACAGAAAATTAAATGCCTACGTGAAATGTTTGTACTCTCTCCTTGGCCATTCTGGACAGGAACAAATTCTTAACTTTAGAGCTCTGGGAGAACCTACCCCCTTTTTGCCTACACACTGGTCTAACACTGTGGTCTCTTGCCACAGAAGTGGCTGTAAAAGCTTGCTATACTTTGTATGAGCTCTTATTTTCTTTTCCTGCAATGTTTGTTACATTTGGAGTATAGAAAGACTTTTTAGAACCTCAGACACTATGGTGTACTGCTCAAGGGATCAGGAAAGGGACCAGTCTATCTGAACAGCAGCCTTAAAATTTGTCTTAATTTGCCACAGGGGTTTTGTGGCAAAAATCATTCAATTTTCTACAAAGCCCTTAAAGCCCTCTGTGTCTAGGTGCTTCCTCTGCTCACTGTGAGACGAAACGATCCTACTTTCACTCTCTTACCACTTTATTGCTACTCCACCCATTGACAGTTTCCCCTTTCATTGTGTGCACCAGCTCACTGACTGCTGGTGAAAGGCTGCATTTATGGCTGGTTTACATCCTGCTAATCTCTCACATAACCTTACCTCCTGCTGCACCGCCCTGACTACACCTCTCCAAGACACTGGAGAGGACCACAATACAAGGCGGGCAGGAGAGACCTCAACTACATTTCTAAACTCTCAAGTATTTTACTCTTGTCGTACGCTGTTACAACACGCTCGAAGTTTCTGATCCGCAGCACGACCTCTCCCAACACTAACTCCAGCATCACCTATGAGTTCCCAACGAACAGTATATACTCCGGGAACCTTACTGGATCTGTTCTGAGGGTTGTGTGGACAGTAAGAATCAAAACCACCTGAAAATTGCTGAACAGATCCTCCAGAGAATTGTGGGGGAACAAGAGCTGGGGATGTGTGAACTGGAAAATCAGTTCTCACAGGACTGAGTTTTCTTCCTGTTTTTTAAGCGTGTAACTCTTCTGTGCAATAACAGATGCACAAACAGGATGTAATTCCTGTACTCAAAACTATCCGTGTACAAACAACTCCAATACACACACAGACTCAAAGGACTGTCTTCCATTTATTTAGTAACATAAGCATTTTTCCAAAACTGCATAAACTGAAGTTTCCTTTGCAAATTGCTTAAAAAGAAAGTTATGCAGAAAAGCCAGGAAGTAGGAATAGTACTTGGGGAAATGCAGGAAGCATGGAAATTACTAAGGGGAACACATATTTCAGACAAACAAACAAGCAGAGGGAAGCTACAAATGTCTGTATCACTGAAGGGAGGCACTTTTCAGATAACTCAAGTGCCGGATGACTGTGACTGGGGAAGTGTGGAAGAATTACACTTAATTTTTCAAGGCTTTTTACCAGAAGGTTTTTCAGGCTCTATTCTATGCACTGTTCCCCTCATAATTATTACACTTACTTCTACCACTAATAATGTGCATAAATCTACTGTTTGTCACATTCACAAAGCAATTAATAAACCTCTTCTGAAGGAAGGAAATCGCACTGCTTGGAACGTCACTAACTTGGAGAGAGAGGGGAAAAAGAAGTTATTCTTAGCATATACACATCACTCCTAGTCCTCTGACATACCGGCAGTGGTTCTACCAGAGGTGACATGAGAGTAAATGCATATGGCACCTGCCTAGAAAGGTATTTGAATAAACACAGATGTGCTCTGACAGCTACTTGAAATATAAATACTTTCCAAGCTGAAATCCCAGTAGTGGCCCTTCTGTCAATAGCCAACATGACTGTGTATCTCCAAAGGTATTCATCCACCACCAAAAAAAGGTCATATTTGGAGTAGACTATATTAGGCACTCTGCACTAGTGATTCTGCACAACAGGATCCCAGACAAGGAGTGAGAGTTTATAGACTGCAGTGGAGAGTGGATGTTAATTATCATTTAAATATAACTGCCTCGGCTGGAACATGGGCAGAATGGTGTGACTGTAGGCAGACAAGATACCGGTTTTATATTTCATCCAAAAGGCAAGAAACCGTAGTTCTGAAACTGCAAAAAACAACATGAGAAAGCACTGTTGGATTTCAGGTTTTTAAAATACTACCTTATTGCTTTAAGTAGTTTATGCAAAAATTAGCCACCATCACAATGTGCCAATAGCAACAAAATAACGTGCAGAGTGAAGAGCAAATCTATACATAAAAACCGTTAATCATTCCTCACCTGATCTTCTTCTCCACCACCTTCTTCATCGTATTTCAGAATGTTGTCTCTCACATCATCTTCCGGATCAATCAAGAGCTGCTTTGCCTGACGCTCTTTATCGCGGCGTTTCATCCAGACCACGAACATTAAAACTAAAACTACATTGTAAAAAGGGGAAGACACAAACCCACATCTTGATTCTGAAGTACAGCCACAGAAAAATTAACACCAAGATTTAAACAAAGAAGAAAAGAAAAAAGCCAATAAAGTTGGCTTTGCCCATTCTGGATGAAGTTTGTTGTTTTGTTTTAAATAAAAAATTTCACAGAAGGCAGCTTGAACAAGAGATGCTTAAACTCAGGCTGCTATAGGCAATTTGATTCGGAAATCAATCACATATTCAGGTTGTGAGTCACAAATCCATTTCATGTCTGCAACACAAACTTGTAATGAAAAGAACAAAGAAAGACCGAGCTTCACAAACCACTGGACTCAGAAGGGAATCTCCAGCAAAGGCAAGAATTCTAAGAGATTATTTTTATTTTTTTTCTGCTATGTCCCACGAATAGATAGCAATTTACATAGTTTAAGTAATTCTGATGTTTGAACACCACCAAGCCTAGGCCATTCTGGCATATGGCTCAGCACTCCATGAGAACAGACCACACTGTTGCCTAAGTCTAGATTTATGTTTAGAAGCAAGGAGAACCAAGGTTGAGGAAAACGCAGCGGCATTTAGAGCCCTGTATTTTTATTCTTTAATCTTAACACTTTCATGTTATACTATTTGTTTAAAACTAAAGGTGTTTAAGAAACTTGAATGAGAAACGAAACAGAATAAATTTGAGTAAATGAATTTCTGATAGAACAGACATGTTTCCAATTACAACTCTCTTCATGGAAAGTAATGCCAATGTATGTAGAACATCAACATCTGAAAAATACCTTTAAGGATTTGATAGTTTCAAGAAGGCTCTGTAAATTCAATACCTGGCATTTTAAGAGTATCTTGTATCAAGAAAATAATTGTACTGTGCTTGTGTGCAGCCATGAGCTTAGCCAGCTTTTTACATTTTATTTTATTTCAAATTACTCCTTTCCATCATTCTGTACGTTCTCAGCTGGTGCACAGTATAGTCTGAACACAAAAATAAAATACTAACACAGCTTTATGTAGTACTTTAACAACAACTCTGCTCCTGCATGGCTGCCTGCTTGTCTGGCCTTTTTATGAAGGGCTGTGAGGTACTACCTTTCAGAATTATCAGACGGCCTCCTTACGTTGATCTGACCGTAACACCAGAGCACTCCTTAAAGGCACTGTTACTCACTGTGGGTGATGCCAAATCACACAGTGCCAGCAGCAGGAGACAGACTAGATGTCTGGGGGCTAATTTCATCCTCAGTCTGGTCACTGCCTGAAGTCGCATAACCAGTGTCCATGGGCAAAGATGGAACATCTCTTTAACAAACCCGCTGTGGGGCTTGACTGCCATGCAAGTGCTACTTATGACCTGTCTCACAGACTCCTAAATCCTTTACCATCACAAAGTTTTCATTCTTCTCTTTCTTAGTTGAGTCTTTATCACTCCTCTGCCTTTGTCAAGATACATAGGACTTGTCCTGTCTCTGGACATAAGATGGTACTTGCAAAACAAGTGTGAAAGAGTTAGGATTAAGAGGTCTTTCTACTCACTGAGCAAGATGATGATACAAAGCAGAATCGCAATGATGGCACCAGTGCCCAGCCCTGCGCCAACGATCCGGTCAACATCGGTGCAGTCTCCGTTTATGTCACACTGGCAAACTTTCACTTTTAGCACAGAAGTGCTTGATGCATGTGGATTTCCAGAATCTGTAATTACTATGGGCACATCATAGATACCAGCCTCCAGGAACCTGATCCTTAAAGACAGCTGGGCATGATCCCCTGTGTGAAAATAAGGCACTTGTAAAGGAAGGAATGTACTGCTCATGTGGGTTTAAAACAGTACTGGCAAAACCGGCTCATCTTTGAGCTCTGTGTTAACTTACTGTTCAACAAACTACATTACACTCAAGATATAAGAGACTTCTTTCCTACTGCTAACATCTTTTATTACGTAACATTTCTTGTTCTTCCGGGAAATTCTACTACGGTGCTTTCCTGTCCATATGAACCAAATTCATCTACATTGCAAAATACCACCAAGGTAAAATAGAGAACAGCATATACAAGTTTCCTTAAAACGATTAAGATTTCTATAATGTTAATTACCACTAATTCGAACAATGGTCCAATTCCTCTTAATACTAGCAGGCATGTCGGGCAGCTCAAAAGCAAAGGGGCCTGCGTTTGGATCTATGTCAGGGTCTATGGCAGTGATGTTAATAGCATTCGGCTGCATTGTTTCACAAGTCGTGGCTTCTTTTGGATTCACTTGGGGGGCATTATCGTTGATGTCCAGCAGGTATATCTGTAGTGTGCCAGTTCCGCTCATCGGAGGAATTCCTTAAAAGAAAAGAAAATGGTATGGAGCCTGTTTTCAATTGCAAAATTACTTAAATTAATCTATACCAACACTTTTCAATTACCACCTACAGGTGTTCACTCCAGTTTGGGAATTCTGTCTTTACCAAACCAATCAATCTATCACCGCTCCTGCTAACATGTAATTCTCACATAGTCTGTTCTCCGAAAAAACATACCCTACTCAGCACAACTCAGCGAGTACCGCTAGATCCACAGATCAGGGACTTGTCACTGTTCTGACCAGATCGCTAGTTCATCTCAAGAAATGTTCCACATCAAATGCTTCGAAGAAAAAAGGTGCAAAATTGCATAGTTTGTCCTCTGGAGAAATTATTTTGTAACTTGAAGGCTTATGATTGTCCTTTACCACAAGCATGCTATTTAAATTCTTTCTAATACTGACTTTCAGCACACTCCTAGATATTCTTGCTATCCATATCGAATGTGTGATGCTTCCATAGACCTTGCTAAAGTCACACATTTATGTGAACACGCGGCACTGAATTTCTCAGTATAATTAGCAATAGTTCTCATTCCACATCCTCCTCCATAACCTTCCAGTTCCATTTAATTTTGTTCTCCAGAAGAGAACAGGATAGAAAGAGAAAGGACAGAAATAGCTGATCTAGCTTTGTTATACTCTATCAGTTTGCAACATTCAGCCATTTGTCCTCCTCTCTACTCTGCCCTAGTGAGGCCACATCAAGAGTACTCTGTTCAGTTCTGATTTCCCCAGTTCCAGAGAGAAAAGGAACTACTGGAGAGAGTCCAGCAAAGTGCTACGAAGATGTTGAGGGGAGTGGAGCTTAGCTTATGAGGAAAGGCTGAGAGACCTGGGTCTGTTTAGCCTGAAGAGAAAACAAGACTGAGAGGGGATCTTATCAAAGCTTAACAATATTCTAAAGGGCGGGTGTCAAGAGGATGGGACCAGATGCTTTTCAGTGGTGCCCAGCAACAGGAGAAGGGGCAATGGGCACAAACTGGAACACAGGAAGGTCCACCTGAACGTGAGGAAAAACTCCTTTACTTTGAGGGTGACAGAGCCCTGGAGACATTGTGGAGTTTCATTCTCTGGAGGTATTCAAAACCCGCCTGAATGTGATCCTGTGCAACCTGTTCTAGGAGAACCTGCACTAGCAGAGGGGTTGGACTAGAAGATCTTGAGAGGTCCCTTCCAACCCCTACCAGCCTATGAGTCTCCAGTTGTCTCCAAGGTACACAGCCCTAGTGTTTCAGTCTTCCCCTCCAATGCAAGAGCATTCCTAACTGCATCTGTCCATCCTTCTGGTGTCAGCTATGAACAGTACAGTGCTACAGCTGAAATTAAAGGACTCATTTCTGATCAGAGATGGTTAATTGTCATTAACAAATTTTAAATGAAAAGACGCTTTTCCCTCTGCACTGTTGTAGCGTGAATGTGGAAAAGCACAATACCTGTCCCTTAACAGGTTGCTGCCCATACAGCCTGCTCACACTGGGCATTCACCCTGCTTCCTGCACTCCTGTGTAGGTTTTTGACATTTTCTGTAAACTTGACTCATGTAAACAAAGCCAGTGCCTTTATTCCAACTCACAGAATTATTTTTCGGCCCATTCCTTGAGTAGCTGAGAAACATACAAAGACTAGCACCCCTACAGACTTTCATCTGGATGTTTTCTAAACATTTCTTGTTTTCTGCCCTAGTAAAATTCAATGTCATTCAACCACACAGAAAAAAGCTTTTTAAAAACACATACAATGTTGATACATACCATTATCAGAAGCAAGAAACGTTGCATTATACATATTGTTTTGCACATATATTGACTCTCTGTCCAAAACAGCTGTAGTAGTTATTTGTCCATTAACAGGGTCAATTTTCAGCCAGTTTGCAGGATCTGAAAGTTTTGAGTACCTGTGTATTTGAACAAAAGATGTGTTATTTGCCTGCCAACATAAATATTGACAGCAAAGACAATATTAGTATTTTACTTTGTATTCTCAACACATTTTTGGAATTTAGAGGCAGTATTTCCATTCATTAAGCCTTGTCTCTCAAATTCTTGAAAAAGAGTATTAAAAACAGTCCTGCATTTAGGTTCTTGAAGAGCCCTGCTACGTAAGTTATCATGTAACTGGAATAATCATACAATTACCATAAGCTATATAAGATTCATATTCAGACTCAATTCAAATATTTCATTAAGGATCCCTCTTGCTTGTTCTATACCTATACAGCTGTCATACTAACTTTTACCTTATCAGAATGCTGAGAGCAGAAGAGAGGCAACAATGAATAAAGAGTGTTAGAGCAGCACTAACTTGCATTATTCCAGCACTTCCAATATTACTTAAAGTTAATCTTTCAGAGGCCCTGGTTTTGCTGCATGCTTCTCATCTTAATTTGAAAGAGGAGTTTCTTTCAAAACCATCCTTCTCTCTGCTAAATTTGCCCTTCGACATTAATCAAGTGCAGGGTATCTGAGGTCATTAAAAATGTGTTATCTCCTTCAGACCTCATGTTGTTGTGTCTATGATAGTTATGTCCAGAAATGAGCAAAATACCAGCAACTGTAAACTGAAATTAAAAGAAAATAAAATCATAAGAACCTTAATTTTGGATGGAATGACAGAAAGTACATTCTGGAGTTTCCTCCGCATGAGCTAAAAAAGCTGTTGGATAAGCTAGGAATCCAAGTCCTGGCCCAAGGCTAGTCGCTGCACCTTAGCTTTGAAGTCGTGTTTTAAATGAGTTATGCAAAAGCAAGATTTCCATTTTTTATCCTCTTTAGTTTTTTCATTTAGCATTGTTTTAGACAATAGACAAATTATGATCAAACTGTGATCACAGCTATCAGTACAAGAGTCCACAGGTGGACAAGAGCAGCAGTATGCACTGCTGGGGAATAAATGAGAACAAAACCTTAAAGATTTGGTCAACTACCTGGTGGCATTTTCCTTCCATGTGAAAATTATTGGTTAATTTAAATTGCAAACGATCTTAGTCACACAAGCCTGTGCCTGCTGTGACTGAATTTGCTGGGATGCCACGTACACATTACCACAGGAAGTAACTTCATTCTACCTCGATGAAGTGGGACTTAGCGTTAGGAGATGACTGAGTTTACAGATCTACGAAAGCTGTTCAGATTGCCTTTTCTACAGCCAAAAATCCAGTTACAAATAGCTGCACAAAAGCCACAGGAGGTACTGGTACAGCTGTGGGCTATGGTAAACATAGTCCTTTCATAGCCAGTCTCTTGCTCCCCACCCATTTTGTAACACGGATACTGCATTCCAATTGTTAATCAACGGCAAAATGTTTATATAGACCTTAGAGAAGTTTGCTGCATGTAACGATCCGGGTCCTGAGCAGTGAAAGTTGTCAACATGCTACCAGCAAGTAGCCCTTCTTCTTGACGTACAAGCTTAGGGTTTGGAACAAAGTATGGGCTCTCATTCACATCGATGACTGTAACGGACACGGTTGCTGTTGACTGAGGAGGATGCTGAATCCCCTTAGCCAAAGGCACTTGATTTTCTGCAGCTACTGTAAGTACAAACATCCTGTTGGTCTCGAAGTCAATAGGCTGGGAAATGTAAAGAGCACGAAGTGTTAATATTTATTCACAATAGTGTTGGATACAAAATAACATTTCGACTTTAAAGCACACTTTTAAACATTCCTTGTACTGCTTTTCTCAAAAACGACAACACACAAAAAAAAAGAGAACACAGTAAGGTAACACCTCAAAATGAGACTGGGTTGGGGACTCGCTTAGCAGCAGCAGCAGCAGCAGTTTTGAAGTCAGAACAGCTAGAAACCTTGTCATTCTTGGGTCTGGACTTACTATGGTACTGCCATTAGAGGTAACGGAGGAAACAAGTAGTCTCATCAGAAAATTATATAAACTCCCAACTTTGTGCCAGGCACTCACGTGAGCAGATGTGCCTCCTCAGGAGCTCTCCTGGGGAAAGAAACCTGTCTCTCTCTGTTATGAGGATGAAGGTCTCCGTCAAACAAGACCATGACCATACCTAGCCCCATAGATAGAGATTCCCATGCCCTGAAGTTTCACTATCAAGACTCTTTGTAATCCCAGCTAATTCCACCTCTGCTGTACCTATAGCTCCTATCTTCACAGCCCAGACAACCTTGAGTTTGTAGACTTGCTCACTAAGCCAGAAATCTGATTTAAGGAGGAGTAAAACTGGTGAGACTAGAGATCCTCTGTCATGCTGCACAGGGCCAAGGCATCCCCCAAGACCTGATGCACCTTAGTCGTCTGAACTGTACTATCCGCACTGATTCTAGACATAAAGGAACCCTGTATCTTACAGGGGCAGTTGGCATGTGACACTAGGAGGTCAGTGACAGGAACCAATCCAATTTTCATTACAGGTTGACAGATCAACTCACTGCACTGTCAATAAAAACTGTAGGCAGGCTTCCAAGTCTTCCCATGTCTGGGTGCTTAACGGAGTGCTACAAAGCACAGACACTCATGTAATTCTTGCTGGAAGACTGCAATATAACAATTGATACCTCTGGGGAAGTGCAGTTATAAAACAGAGACAGTTCTTAAAATAAACCTAGTGTGAATTACCACTAGAGCTGTACAAACGTGGTATCTTTTTGTCACCTAGATAATGAGAAGATTAAAAAAAAAAGAGGAAAAGAATTAAGAAAAAAAAAAAGTGAATGCTTTAATTTCCAAATGGGAACATTGGCATCTCACACTTGACTTCATAAGTGGATCAGTCAAAACCAGAACAGACCAACTCAGAGAGAAGACTTATCAGAGGACCATGAGGAGAGGTGGCTACTGCCCCACACGTTTAATTATAGAACCACATTGTTATTATCGCTTGAAATAAGTCACCTCTCAACACAGAGCTGTGATGGCTAGAGAATGAAGATAGACAGGTTAGTCCATAAAAGGTATTTAAATGAGGTTTTAAAAATAGCTCCTCTTTAAAAGCCTCTTGTAGAAGTAGCCTCCCACCTATCACTTTTTCCTCTCTGATTGTGCCTTGACTGCCTATATCCGTTCCTTAATGGGAACATGTTGACATAAAACCCGCCGACAACAAGCGTGACAGCTAATGCAGGCCAGGAGGTAGGAGGCTGTTTCTTTATACTAGCAACAGACACTAAGCAAATGCTTTTTCCACAGACTAATTTCTATCTCCTGGCAAATAAAGCTTCAAAATTTGTCATTTTCAAGAATCTAGTGTGATTTTTAAAATGCATCAGTTGGAATATTACTGATAGCATAAGCAAGGAAACACTCCCCAAGATGTATGGCTAACTTCCACAAGACAGACGGTATCCATCCATTTTATTTTCCAGACTTGTGATGGCCTCAGGAGTTCACATTTCCCTCTCCCCCACCTCCCCCCCCACCACGTTCTTCCACATTCCATCTCTGTTTAATTCTCTGAAGTGCAACCATCTCTTACCTTCACAACAGTCACCAGCCCATCGTTGCTACTGGGATCAGTCAGGATAGTAAATCGGCCTGTCGGGTCTCCTCCGGTCATTCGGTACATGGCATTCCACGCAGGCGTGTGGGGCTGGTCTTTATCCACTACCGTCAGATTAGCTACGATCACGTCCACCCTGTTTTCCGGTACTTCCCCATAGAACTGCAAAGACCAAGAAAACATTTTACCTCGGCTGCAGAAGCAGACAAGGGCCATGCCATACTGAACATCCATCAGCACTGGGGAGCGTCTCTCTCTTCCCTGGAGCTCTGACAATTTATCTAATGAAGTTTACCTGAGGCACCCAGAAAACTGATAGTTTGATTCCCTTATCAGCGTTTGCCTTTTGGGCTAAGCAGAATACCGTTATCTAAGGGATGTATGATCTGGATGTATTTCAATTCTGCCTGCCAGTACACCACTTAGTATGTAATAGACATTTACTGCCTGTGAACGTAATGAGAAAAGCAGGGAATGGTTATAAATATGCACATCCTTCAGTTACTCCTACCCTGTACTTACCGTCATGGCAGTGAACTCTGGAGGATTGTCATTGACATCTGTCACAGTGATGACAGCAGTTGCTGTGTTTGAAAGTCCATATGTTGGGTTTCCTTCCATGTCCGTAGCTTGAATTATTAACGTATATTGTTGTACTTTCTAAAACACAAAATGACATCAACATAAGTTTTAGACAAAACTAACATCACCATAGGACAGCAGGTGTTCCCAAAATTGCATTTTGCTAAGCAATGGAGCCTATCACACTGTTTATTCTAGTTAGCATCACCTGAAATGACAGGAGCAAAGTTTGTGCCACCAGGCTGCACCTAGCTATACTGAACTACTGCTTGATGTTCTTCAAATATCAGAGATGAGGACAGACTGCCTCCTTCCTACTCTCAAAAATCAAAACCACTTTATACAGTTAATGCTATTATTGCAGATTTAACAATGCTTTCCAAATGGGGGGGCGGGAACCAGAGTGCTGTTTATACTGGAACAGGGTAACTCCTCAAAAGCATTTAAGAAAACTGAGCCAAAGTAGGTTTGTTGGCCAAATGGCCACAACTGCCAAGGTTTTGTTTCAGCTAAGCCCAAGTATAAAACCTCTCTTGCAATGTCTTGCGATCGCTATGGAAACCCAAGATGTCAAGGCTAACAGAGACAAGTAAGGGCACTGGGAGAAAGGGGGAGGGAATGACAATGCCAGCTATTTCCATAAATGTTAAACACCCCAGCTGAAGATGGCTGTCACTGCCTCCTTCATGCCACACCCCCCCACCCCCCCTCAACAGCCCCCGAGAGCCAGGGACCCGCTCTCCCGTCACGGCTGAAGCTGGGCCAAGGCTCCCCTTCAGCACAAGAAATACCCAGTGGAGATCTGACCTCAAACTGGTTTACTGTTTAACACAGCTGTTTAACAAAGTCGACAAGATCGTATTTTTAAAAATAAATAAATTAGAAGGATGTTTTTTGTACAGAGTTGCTGATAAGTTGATGTAACTTGTTGATGGTTTCCACTGTGAAATGCAAATATTGTGCTCTCTCTGGGAGAGAGCTAGGTGTTATTCAGTGCTTTCCAAAAGAAAACGCACAAACATAAGGAGTTGCTATTACTTTGAAATATCACTTTCATGAATGGTTTACTAACACTGGCAAAAACCTTCTGGCAAAATAAAAATACTTAAAGAAAAATGTGCAGGTTTTTTTTTTTCCTATTTGGTACCTTATTTTCTCCTACTGCTTAGAAGTTTAGGGAATATGACAGATTACTTCTCATGGAAACAGTTTACAAAACGGGGCTGTGGATATCAATACAAAAATAAGCAAGGACAATCCCACTGATAATATCTAACTTTCTTCCAAATTTTGGCCAGACACCATGACAGACATTGAGATTTAACGGTTATGCGTACTTCCAAGCAGCAAGTATGAGCCACTGAATATGAGAAAAGGTTTTAAAACAAGCTGTATGTATCTTTTATCTCTCACTGAAAATAATTTCTGCTCATGTCCTTTGACAAAGGAACCCCTATAAACACCCCAGATGTCTATTACTATGTAGGCATCCCACGTTTCTTTAAAAGAGCAAATCTAATATTACTTACACAAAATACAATACACACGTTTAATAATGCATAAACACGTTTACGAATTCTGGCTTGGAAAACATTCTTGCAAAGTGACCTTCAAAAGGCATCCTACAGGTTTCCTTCATGACACCAACAAGGGAATCAAAGAAATACTTCTACTACTTTCGTACAGGAAAAAAACCATACTTTACTTATTGTGAAGCAATACAATCTAGAGCAGTATTGAAGAAAATCTTAGAGCCAGATGATTCTAAGTTACTGAAACAGCAGGTTCTTCCGATTCACCGGGGTCTTAACACATTGATCCCAAGAAGCAAATTTCATTAAGGAAATTCCATTATTACTGCACAGAGACTCAACTTCCGTACAATCTTCTTATTTGATTCCAACAGAAGCAGTGCACTAGAAACTTCCCCCGCAATGTACTCCAAAAGACAGTGTATATGGGGTTCTGACCGATTGTTTATCCCCCTTCCCAGTGCTCACATAGAGAAGATCAACAGGGAATGAAGTTTCAGAAATCAGCAGACACAACTTTCCAAGCACGGGAAACTAGGGCAGGTCTCTCTGTTTTACTGTGGGTTGAGAAGCAGCCAGTGCAGAGAAGCCATGGAGCACGTGTCTGCAGCCTGCACAGAGGCTTTGCAGCAACATCTCTGAAAACGAACTGGCAGCTTCAAGAAAGAACGCAGACCTCATCGGGTCACATCTTTCCACTTCAACACAGGCCAAATGAATGAGCACTTCACTGAATTAACCTCACGTGAGGCAAGAATGTCAGTGTGTAAATTTAAGCACCCTGCCTGACTTCTTTGGCACCTCCAGCAAGTAAGGCAGATGTTTTAATGCTGAAGTGAATCCATAACAATAGCGGAAGAAATAAGAACAGTTGGATCTCACGACACACCATCTTTTGGGATAGCCAGTGAAAGATTTCTTCTGCCTTCAGCTGAGTCCCCTTCCCCAATCAACTGTCCTTCTGCATGTGTTCACACAGGTAATGCATTGCGTGTGTTCACCTCAAATACTAGCAGATGAGGAATGCTATAACAGCAACCATTTTTTTTTAATGCCTACAACACTTGTGCTCCCATAAATAATGGGTCATATAATTTACAAATTTAAAATTGCATCTAGTATTTCCCAAGCCTAATTAGAGCTTTACAAAAAAGAGTCAAGAGAGAGAAAATGGCAAAAGAGCACTACTAGGTAGCCCAGCTGAGATGGGTGGACAAGAAGGAACCTTGTGCAGCAAGGCACTCTCCAGCCCACTCTCAGAAGACCAGCTCGAATCACAGCTGGCTTTCAAGACTCCTAGTCATTTTAATTAATTGACTTGCACAAAATGACTCAGGAAATGAAGGAAGCAAAGCAATGGCTTGGGAAGGAAACCATTTTATCTCATATTAGACTAATTTAATATTTGAATGATTTAAAAATTAGTCATTAATATTCAACATGTGCAAGAAATGTTTATAAATACTCATTTGGGTGTCGGTAGAGTGATCCATCAGGAAAACTGATGGCAAATGACAAGGCTTCTCCAGCTGTTAATGTGAGGGTCTAAGCTCCACAGGCAGCTGGTTCTTCTGAGTTATATCACCCTGGTACAGCTAGTCACCGAGTAATAAAACTCAGAGTTATCACTGCATCCTTCTGAAAGTTCACCTGTGAAAGATGACCAGGGGATTTTAAAAACAAGGGCAAAGCTGCCCCTCATTCTTTTAATTTAATAGGGCAATATTGTAAAGTTCAGGGTTTTCCCCTCCTCAAATCTATCCTCTTCAAAACCAACTTAAACAGAATGAATGTTAATAAAACTTTAAAAATTAATTGCAATATCTAACAGTCTGTTTAGCTTTTCAAATCTTCTGATTGCCCCTTTCAAACTGAAGTGCATCAGAATATTAATATCCAACCCACAGCATCAGAAAATATTTTTGTTCTCTATTTTAACTACAAGCAAACAGCTAAAGCCTGAACAGAAAATTCTGTTTAAAAAACCTTCAGATTTAATAAGTGAAAATGAGGTTAGTAAAACAGAAGTTGAAACAAGATGTGTTGAAAAAATATTAGTTTGGATTTTATGGTTTGTTTATAGAACAATGCTTATCTCTTTTGAAGTTTTCAAGTGGTTCAAAAGCACAGTTAGTCCATGTGACAGATCTGGAGTTGGGAGGGAAATACTTTTCTTCCCACCTCACAAATGAGTGAACTAGAGCAGAAGATCTGCATCCTCCTTCTCCGGGTGGGCACAGTGAAGGACTGCCTAGACAGAATGGGACTTGCTCAGGATGGAGCAGGGAATTACTGATGGCCAGAGACTTTTTATTATTATTGTTCTTATTATTTTTAAAGTTTTTGAATGTGTGTCCAGCCCTTGTCCCCCTATCTGTGCAGCTTCCAATACTGACTGGTTTGTTTCTTAGAAATGTGCTTTTCAGATTTTAAATCGGTAATATTTTTCCTGGCCTCCCTGGGGAAGCAGGTTAAAGACATGAAGAGAAAGATTCCTACCTGGTACGGCCCTCAGACCATTACCCATTACTGACTTTTCAGGTAGGCAGCAATGAACTTGCACCAAGAAGTCCAAGGAATCAAGAGACTTCAGGGCTTTGGAATGACTGGGATCAAGAGAAAAACTGGTGTTCTCCTCTACCCCTCCAGTTGCAGGGATTAATGTGGGAAGAAAAAGGAAGACCCACCAGATCAATACCTGGCTCTAAGCCTGGTGCCAGTGAGTGGACTTTGGTTTTTTTGATCATGGGTCAGTTTACATGACACCAGGCCTGCTGCTGACAGACAGGGTACCTCTGTCTCAAAGGGGGAAAAGGATCTTTGCTCAGGGGTTGTCAGGGATCTCTGAAAGAGCTTTAAACTAGATCTGAAAGGAGAGGGATAAAACCGGGCTCATTGGAGATCAGGCTGGGGGCATCACATCAGTCTTTGTGGGACAGTGTGATAGCGAGGTCCTTAGGTCTGTCATACCAGTGGAGGTAGGGGACAGAGTGCCAATCAATAGCACAGGCACAAGGGATACTGATGACATAGGAATCATGGCAGCACCTAGGAATGGTCAGGTAGGAATTAGGCCTTCTACCCCCAGAAAGATGATGGGAATAACAGCCCAATTAAAGCACATCTACACCAATGAGTGCAGCATGGGTAACAAACAGGAGGAGCTGGAAGCCACTGTACAAAAGGAAAGCTGTACAAAAACTGTACAAAATGATGTAGTCATCACCACAAGCAAATGGTGGGATGGTTCACACAGCTGGAGTGCTGCGCTGGATGGCTATGAACCGGTCAGAAGGGACACGCCAGAAAGTAGCCCTGTATGTTAGGGAGTGTTTTGATTGTCCCAGAAAGATGATGGGAATAACAGCCCAATTAAAGCACATCTACACCAATGAGTGCAGCATGGGTAACAAACAGGAGGAGCTGGAAGCCACTGTACAAAAGGAAAGCTGTACAAAAACTGTACAAAATGATGTAGTCATCACCACAAGCAAATGGTGGGATGGTTCACACAGCTGGAGTGCTGCGCTGGATGGCTATGAACCGGTCAGAAGGGACACGCCAGAAAGTAGCCCTGTATGTTAGGGAGTGTTTTGATTGTCTAGAGCTTGACAATGGTGATGAAAGGGTTGAGTGGTTACGGGCAAGAATCAGGTGGAAGGCCAACAAGGCAGATATTATCATGGGAGTCTGTTATAGACCATCCAATCAGGAAGACGATGTAAAGAAAATATTCTATAGGCAGCTGGGAGAAATCCCACAGCTGCTACCACTTGTTCTTGTGGGGGTCTTCAGCTTAGCAGATATCTGCTGGAAATACAATACAGCAGAGAGGAAACAGTCCAGGAAGTTCCTGGGTTGTGTGTAGGACAACTTCCTGACACAGCTGGTGAGGGAGCCAACTAGGGAAAGCTCCCTGCTAAACCTCTTGGTCACCAACAGAGAAGGACTTGAGGGTGGTGTGAGTGTTGGAGGCCATCATGGACATAGTGATCATGAGATGGTAGAGTTTTCAATTCATGAGGAATTCGCCTCAGTCTTTAACAGTAAGACCTGTTGTTTTCTAAGGGCACAGCCCCCTAAGCTGGATGACAGGGATGGAGAATGGAACGAAGCCCCCATAATCCAAGAGGAAATGGTTAGTGACCTATTGCACCACTTAGATGCCCACAAGTCTATGGGGCCAGATGGGTTACACCCAGGGGTACTGAGGGAGCTGGCAGAAGTGCTCATCAAGCCACTTTCCATCACTGACTAGCACTTCTGGCTAACCAGGAGGGACCCAGTCAACTGGAGGTTAGCAAATGTGATGCCCAAGAAGGGCCAGAAGGAGGACCTGGGGAGCTACAGGCCTGTCAGTCTGACCTTGGTGCAGGGAACGTTATGGAGCAGATCATCTTGAGCATGATCATGCAGTATATACAGGACAATCAGGTGATCAGGAGCAGTCAGCATGGGTTTGTGAAAGGCAGGTCCTGCTTGACCAACCTGATCTTCTATGACAAGGTGACCTGCTTAGTGGATGAGGGAAGGGACGTGGACATTGTCTACCCAGAGTTTAATAAAACTTTTGACACCATTTCCCACAGCATTCTCCTGGACAAACTGGTTGCTCATGGTTTGGATGGGCATATGTTTCACTGGATATAAAACTGGCTGGATGGCTGGGGAGGAAGAGTGGTGGTGAATGGAGTTCAATCCAGCTGGCGGCTGGTCACCAGTGGTGTCCCCCAGGGCTCAGTGTTGCGGCCAGTCCTCTTCAACATCTTTATCAATGATCTGGATGAGGGGATTGAGTGCACCCTCAGTAAGGCTGCAGATGACACCAAGTTGGGTGGGTGTGTTGATCTGCTTGAAGGCAGGGAGGCTCTACAGAGGGTTCTGGACAGGCTGGATCAATGGGCCAAAGCCAACGGTATGAAGTTCAACAAGGCCAAGTGTCGGGTCCTGCACTTGGATCACAACAACCCCCTGCAACACCACAGGCTTGGGGAAGAGTGGCTGGAAAGCTGCCTAGTGGGAAAAGAACCTGGGGGTGTTGGTTGACATCCGACTGAATCTGAGCCAGCAGTGTGCCTGGTGGCCAAGAAGGCCAACAGCATCCTGGCTTGTATCAGCAATAGTGCGGTCAGCAGCAGGAGGGTAGTGATTGTCCCCCTCTACTGGGCACTGGTGAGGCCACACCTCAAGTACTGTGTCCAATTCTGGGCCCTTCACTTCAAGTAGGACATTCAAATGCCAGAGCATGTCCAGAGAAAGGCAATGAAGCTGGTGAAGGGTCTGGAGAACAAGGCCTGTGAGGAGTGGGGCTGAGGCAACTGGGGTTGTTTAGCCTGGAGCAAAGGAGGCTCAAGGGAAATCTTCCCAACCTCTACAAATACCTGAAAGGAGTTTCTAACGAGGGTGGAGTCAGACTCTTCTCCCACGTGACAAGTGACAGAAGTAGAGGAAATGGCCTCAAGTTGTGCCGGGCAAGATTTAGTTTGGATATTAGGGAAAATTTCTTCACTGAGAGGGTTGCAAAGCATTGAACAGGCTGCCCAGGGAGTCACCATCCCTGGAGGTATTTACAAGATGTACAAATGTGGTGCTGAGACACATGGTTAAGTGGTGACCTGGCAGTGCAGGGTGAATGGTTGGACTTGATGATCTAAAATGGTCTGAGTCACCATCCCTGGAGGGATTTACAAGATGTACAAATGTGGTGCTGAGACACATGGTTAAGTGGTGACCTGGCAGTGCAGGGTGAATGGTTGGACTTGATGATCTAAAATGGTCTCTTTCAACTGAAACAATTCTGTGATCCTGTTTTCCACCTACTCTTTGCCTCCACTGCTCAGAAAGAGAAAAGAGTTGGAGCTGAGGAACACCTCCCACCTCAGGCCGAGCACCAGAGGTCCTTATCTGCATCACTCTGCTTTAGTATGTTTCCTGTCTGTTCCTTAAAATGGGCTTTTGAGACAAGATTCTTTCCATGACTCCATAGAACAGAGGGTAACTACACATGCAGACTGTGTGGGTCAGAGTTTTCATTTTCCTAATTTCATCTTTTCCAGGGAGAAAGTTCAGAACAGGAGGAAGAGAAGTGTTTCTAAGATACTATCGAAAAATGTGCTTCTTCACAATATTAAGTACAACCCAGCTCATGGGATTAAGACCTGCCATACCTCTCTGTCAAGCCCAGCTGCCACGGTGATAATGTCACCAGTCTCGTTGTTGATTGTAAACATGTTTGGAGAGGGGCTGCTTGGGTCCTGGGACAAGATCCTGTATCTCAGCATTCCGTTCTGTGCATTGGGATCATCAGCATCGATGGCAGTAACAGTCATCACATAGGTTCCTAGCAGCAGGATAAATTATTGATGTTATATAAACAGTTTACTCAGATTACACAAGATCACTTACAAGCAATGGTCGAAGCATGTATTTCTTTTGGTAAACTCTGCACATTCCTTCTCTCACTGAAAACAAGCTGGTTAAACACAAGACTCACCAAAAGAGTAATTAAAATACATAAGAGGAGATAAAAATACTTTTTGTTTATAAAATACCAGGTTTGCTTATAACTGAGGAAGCTCCATAAATAATGAAATCCAACAATTCTGCCATAAATAATATTTCTGCAATAACACAGCTCCTCACGTTTAGATAAAAACATTATCAATTGGGCCAAAGGAAATATACTTAATTTTCAAAATTGGCGCACATGCTGATAGTGATTGAAAATCCATGTAAATAATACTCTTTCAAAGGTCTTTGAAACGCATGTTCTTTCCATCTCAAATGCTAAGTCAACGCTGCAAAGTGAGAAAATACATTTCTTGTGCTAACCTTTCTAAAAAATTCATTATGCACTACTGACAATTTAAGAAAGTGGTTTCAGCCATAGTGCAAACTTTAGTCTGAGGAGACTAGAATTTTAATGAGATGTGAACAACATTGAGAGTTTTCTCAAGAATTCAAATGAAACTGTTTGATTTCAAATCCCAGTATTTCCAAAGCCTCTGAGATTCAGAAATAGAAGTGTATCTGCTGGTATTTCTGAAGTCTCTCATACCCTGAGCTGTCAGCTAAATGAATGTCAATGGCCATTGTGGACATAACTTTAAGAACAGTGACACTATAAATAGGATTTTCAAAACCAGGAACCTAAAAGTCATATTCTTAAAGAATTCTCTGTTTTAGTTTATGTACATAACGCTTTCATCTTTTGGAAATTGATTACAGCCTGCTAAAAAGTGAATTAAAAATAAGGTGAAATAGTAAGACAGCATCTGAGACTGTGTTCCTCACACTAGCAAGACACTTTTTAAAATGTTACAAGGTCTGAGTGCACCTTCTTCATCACCTTCAAAATGTTACCGCATACCTTCCCACACACACACTTTGAAAGCCCATTTATAATTACCTGGCTTGGATCCTTCAGGGACTGTCCCATTCCAAACCTGGTGTAAGAATTCAGGTCTGTTGTCATTCATATCAATGACATTAATAACGATGTCAATAGGATTTTCCACCTGGTTTCCATTTACATCCACTGCATGAGCTCTCAGCTGCAAAAATCATTACAAGAATTACAATTTGCACAATGCACAGTCACAAATAGATACATCAGTGGTGACCGGAATTTTCAGGCCAGACATTTTGAGCTCAGTGTATTTTGTCATTTGCCTCCGCTCCCTTCTATCGACCACTGGAGTTTTCAGGTTGCTAATGAACTGCTGTTCAGCTTCTGAACTATTCCAAGTTGTAAACTTCTTTGATTTGCTGAAAATTATGTTGAATCATGTAATTTCGATTCATACCCATGCCTACTGTCACATATAAACATGGTTTTAATAACGACCACTAGAAAGAGACTCCAGAAATACGCAGATTTATATCAAACAGATAGCAACTTATTAACAATCATCACGGAACAAAGATCGGTAACACTTCCAAAAATTCTTTACTGATATTGTGGATATTGAATAGACAAGAATGCATAGGAAAAGTGTGTTACCTGAAACACCAAGGTAAGGTTTGTGATAAATCACTGTCATAAATACACTAAAATTCCAGGCTAAAATTAGGCTTAAGTTTATGGACTGAGTTTCGAAGACACTGAGACACTTCTATTTCCTGCCCTGGTTGTCAAAAAGGACTGAGCTACTATCTTTGACAGTCTGATTTACCTAAATCATCTTAAATTGGACAACCAAAAAAGGAAACGGTACTTTCTGAAAATGTAAACGTATGTATCCAGGCCAGAGTCTGACAATTGCTAGCAAAAGAGCAACTTCCTCCTATAGCAGTCCTGCTGAGGCCTATTTAAATACACACACACACACTTATCTTCTGGCTACAAACCTTCTAGAAAGGAGCAAGAGGGCATTAACAACTCGCCACTCCGGAAATGACTCATATAAATGTAAATTCCTAAGTCAGTAAATCTTGAATGCCAATGTCAAATTCCCAGTAAAAATCGTACAGATGCTGGAGCTGTTCTCTTGTAAGAGCCGTACCCCTGCCTGCCTTCCCCCAGATGCCTCCTGCTGCCTCCCCTGTTCAGAAGCAGCTTCCTGGAGCATGAGGCAATGTGTTTTAATCCATGACATGCTGAAACTGTCTCTAGGAGCTGAGTGGCTTCTGGAACGGTTTCAGCATGGTCTCTCAAAAGCAAAGAAAACTTCAAGTCATAGCTGCTTCTCCCCCTTCCTTCAAACCTTTCTTTTCCACTAATACTGGAATCCATGGTCTACTTTGTCAAGTTCTGTAGAGCAAAGAATATCGTTTTCATAAGCTGACAGACCTAATTTACAATTCCATTAAAATGCTTAGATTTGCCCTGAAAATGAAAATTGGTAGGTTATTCTTCCTATCCATTTCTCAAATTGCAGCTGCTGCAATTCTAATAGCAGTCACATCCTAATTTAAGTTGCTGAATTAAAAGTAAACTTTTGAAAAACATATAGTACAACAGAGACTGCGATCAATGGCCTTTATCTGAAATATAAGCTACAGTATCCACATTTCAATGCTTAATAATTACTTTATCTAAATATATTTAATCACTGTTTACGTGTGTTAATGTATTTAAGCTGCTTAAACATAGTAAGAGTTAGGTTTAGTAAGTACAATAAATACAAATCTGCTACAAACTATTCAAATTATATCTCAAAGAGAACTAAATACCGGCTGTTCAAGTCATGTTTGAGGCAGATGTTAATATCTTCAATTTGATAATCTGATTTATGGTAAATTAAAATCTTACATGAAAAGAAGCAATCTGCTCCCGGTCTAAAGGCTTTGTCACAGAGAGCTGTCCTGAGATGGGGTTGATGATGAAGATGCCTGTTGGAGGTTGGTCAGCTCCTGGGCCAGTCACGCTGTACCGCAGGGAGAGGCTTTTGTCACGATCCGACCTAATCTATGTGTTAGGAAAAAAAAAAAGATAACGTTTCCATTAGCTACGAACAGCCAGTGGATGGGACTGCTGCTGAGACAAGCAGCAGCTCTTTTTTCTTTTTTTTCCTCCATCTTTAAATGTTTAAAAATAATTATTCTGTAAATGCTATCAAGTTAGTATAAAGTTCAGAGTTCTCAGCTGCACTCTCTGTTTGTCAGAAAGCTGGTCAATTAATTTTCAGGATCACAAAACTATCCCTGTGTATTTGTAATACAAGTATTTTTACCCTAAACAGACTTGTTTATATCCTAGAGAAAACATATTACTATCATAAAACTGCATAAGAAAGAAAAAGTGTCATTTTCTTTCTTCCCCCTCCTATATCTTCCCAGACCAAAGCTACAGACCCTCTATGGCTACTGGCAGCAGCCCTTTAGAAACTTGACCTTTTTGTTTGAAGACCAAACTTTAGTCCTGGCAATGGTTTGTGCTGCAGAGTGCGGGGGAGCAGACGGTGTTGTCACCCCATCACATCCCATTTCCTCCTGTCCCCTGGTGCACTCCTCCCACTCACCCCCACGCCCTTCCCCAGGTGGAAAACTCCAGTGCAGAAGACTGAAGAACTCCTAACTGGCAGAGATCCTCTTTAACCACTCACAAAAGTCATCGCAGCACTTATTACCCAAACCAAGGGCACCTTCCACTAGCACAGGAGCATAGGGACAACTTCAAAAAAAAGATGTAAACGTGGCTCAGTCTGCCATGCACAACGGTAGCCACAGAAACCAGCTCGGAAGTCTCTGATGAATGCCTGGACTATGAACAAGACACCATCTACACAAAATCTCTTCAAGAGCTCTCCAAGGGACCCTGAAACCACATTTCTGTTAACTTCCTTACCCTAACTAATTCCTGAGGAAAAGGTCCTCTGGAATTTTCTGGGAGGTTGATTGGAGGAATAACCCAGTCTCTCTTCTGCCTCTTCAGAGCACTGCCGTGCTTGTCGTGTTGCCACGGAAATACGATGTCTTCAATTTTCTTTTGGTCCTTTCCCAGGTACAAGATAAAATTAAGCACATGTTAGAAGGAGAATTACTAGTAGATGTTATAAAAGAAACTCAGACACAATTACATAACCGACTGAAAGGCTGCCTTTCCTCTGTGCTCACAGAACTGTTTTGTTTGCATTCACAGTGCAGTATGAAAGGAACCAATATTGCAGACAATGGCACTGCAAAATTTTAAGAACTCCTTTTTTCTTATCAAGTTGCAGGAGAAATGAAATTTTAAACTCTTTATAACACGGCACTACTGTGTAAACTGTTCTGCACTTTCTGAAATGTAGTTAATATTTTGCAGAATTTAGTTGTATGCCTTTATGTATTTCTCATTAGCCAAAACTTCAGTTCAGGTAATGTGCTACTGTACATTAAATTTAGATCTGGGTGTGCTAAAATATAATTTGAGTTCCAAGAGAAGTTTAATACATACTAGTAGGGAATGTCTCAAATATTTATGACCCTATTAAATCCCATAGAATTAATGCTGTAATTATTTTAAACCTATGTCAGCCATGATGGATGCAGTAGATGACCCACTTTACACAGTGGGCATTAATCTCTGCTGGGTGTCAACATTCCCTTCTCTATCTGCACTCATTTCAGCCTTTGGACGCCAGCACACATATAGCCATGCTAGCTTGCTTAAGGGTGGAGACAAGGAGATAAAAACTTTTTCCAAATCTTTTAAGAAAAAAACTTTAAAAAAAAAAAATCTAATCAAATACGCCACAGATGCCCAGTTGAAGGTCATACTCCACTTCTCTACATTCTGCTGATGGCAAGGATGCCTGAACTGGATCTTTGGGCATGCCCTGGTATACCTAAGCATCTGCTTAGCCTTTTACTAGAGTTTTACAGACAAAATGACAATACTTCCTTTGTTAAAAACATGCCTTCAGAAGATTTAAAACTATCATCAAATCAGCAAACAAAAAACCTGAGGATTACACACGTTTGGACTCCAGCACGTTCTTGGAAAAAATATCTTGCATAACCACATTGTCTATATTGACATTATGATTAAATCTTTAATGCACACCTACTAGAGATATGGTAATCTATGAATAAATTCTGTTCTTTTTTTGTAAACTCAGCACTTTATAAGAGAAGGTTCGGAACAGCAGGCAGCAGGTAATATAACAGAAGAAGGCTGTAGACCTAATACTGTCTTCCTGAAGTAAATGCACCGTTATTTGTCTATTGCTAGGTTTGATTTTTGTTATAGTACGTGGTTTATCTTATGGCAGCTTCCAGCAGAGGGAGACTATCTTCCTTACCAAGCAGTGCTGGAATCATGAATAATTTACAATCTCAAATTTGATTATGAAGGAACAAGACAAAGCCAATATTCCCTGCCAGAAATGTTTTCCTACTACTGCTGTAAATCTACAGCTCCCATCTAATAAACGTGACTGATGCATTCTAGCACAAATTTGTTTATTTTGCAATTATATTTAACCACTTGAATAAATACTGTAATACTTCCGAGCAATTTAAAATGAAGAAATGACCGGGTCCGAGTTAAATTCAGGTATAAATCTCAAACTATACAAATGGAAAGCTCAGACATAAATGAATCCCCTATACTCAAACAGGCATGTCTTTGCATGCCTTAGCAAAGCTACAGGATAACAGACTATACAAAGTTTTTTATAAAGCTCCAGCTTTACATGCACCAGGTGTCCATTAATAAACTGCCTCATGGAGAGGTGCATGACAGACAGAATCAAATCCCTATTTTTAAGCCTGTTTGTGGAGACACATCTATGCAGGCTGCACCTGAATTGTTCTACCTTTTCTGAAGTGTCTGCGAAGGCGGGTTCAGGGGTTAGCTTCACTCTCATTCGCCATTCTTCCTGGGTTTCCTTGTCTTGAGCAGACACGACAAACTCTGTGGGCTCTGCTGAAAGCTGGAAGCTTCGCTCTGCATAGACTACACCATCTTCACTGACTCTGAAATCTTCTGGCTCACTGCTCCCGAAGTGTATTTTTTTGTTTCCATCACAGCTTCGAAACCTCACTATAAAACAGACACAAAACAAGAACAAAAGATGAAAAAGAAGCCCACTTGAACTCAGCGTGACAAAAAATGCATTAAGAACAAATACTCAAAAGCTCGAAGGCTTAACTTGTTGCTGTTATTATTAAATGCAATTATGAATTAAGACTTGCACTTTATGGGGTCAGCCCATGTAACAGCGATATCCTTCTGTGGACTGCCAGGCAGAGCTTTTAGCTCTAGCCAGAGTCTCCCTCCCAAAGACGTTTCAGTCTGTTTTTCAGAGGAATGGCTGCAGGGATTTCCACCTCAAGCCTCACAAAGGTCCAGTCATGTCAATTCATTAAAAACACTCAACAAATTTAATCATGCTGCAACCGCAAGAGGAAACTCAACTATGCTTCCAGCCTGTGCTCTTCCAACAGAGGTAGGGAGAAACCCAGAAGTTTGTTAAGAGATTAACTTTTGTGTCCAGCTCAGCCTGCAGTTCAGCTCAAGTACGTCACTCATGAGCTCTGGGCCTGAGTTGCCTCACCCCTCATCTACAGGCCAGAGACAGCAGTAGATACGTATTCTCACAGAGAAAATCTAAGTTAAAGACTATTTCCTGTATCCCACGTCCATTCATCTACTTAGGGTTACCCACTCTTGTTTAATTCCTCTCCCTCCTTCCTTCTGTCCTGTCTGAAGGACACACACTGGAACAAGTTAGTAAAACTGATTGTATAGATAGTGATGTGAAGTGCACAAAACAGAACTGATAACGGGTTGCTGCTTTCTGTACCCAAATGCTTTCTCTACCACTTATCTTCTGGGTTACTGCAAATAATAGTAGGTTAAAAATGAAAGTGCGCTTTTATAACCAATGATGATTCTTTAATATTTCCAAAGCATGATGAAATATTTTGATTGTATAGGCAACAGAAGTGCAAAACATCATTATGAAGGTTGCACTAAAATGAACATACTGAAGATGAAGATGAAATGAGGCTTTATGCCTCATTTCAGTTATTGGACTTTTTATATTGTGCTAAACCATGCACAAACTACTTATATTGTGCTAAACCATGCAAAAACTATCTTCAAAACCTAAAGGTCCTTCTCAAGAAAAATCACTACGAAATGTCATGCATCATATGCTTTCTTCTGTAATGCACTGTTTCCAGAAAGGTACTGAGAAGAATTGCATTTTCTTGTATTTGAACTTCAAGGGCTGACCTGATGTTCAGATGACGTATAGAATTTGTTTCCTTACTGCATCCCTTTCAGTTATCCAGAATCCCCCACTTGTCCTCTCCTGACAGTTAAGACTGTACTTTAAGAGGGTCCAACATGTACAAAAACAAGAGAAACCACAGTACTCCCCCAAATAAACGATAAAACATCAACGATCTTAATACTGATCTTGCTGTGTTGGGCAGGGATGTTGTTCTTTCCAGACAGCTCGCAGACTTTGAAGGTCTCTGTCTGTAGGAATGCCACCCTCACCTCGAGGAGAGGAGCATACTGTGTCCACAAAGCATGAAACCCAGAAGAACAAATCTGCCTGGGCAAAAGGCTCAAGCCTCACCATAAGGCCTTCTCCTGTAGTCCTTCTTGTAGATGTTGGCTCACGTCATCCTCATTAGCAGTGAGAGTGCTTCACCAAAATGCTGATAAATACTCAGCCCCTCGCATAAGTTTTCATACTTGTCTTTCTAGGAAATCCCTATTGCTCCTCAAGTCCATCCTATCTGCTCCAAAAAGTACAACTGGCTTCCTTTCTATCATCTACAGACCACAGGTCTGCATGATTTGGAGTAGGCAACAGAACCTCTGGTTTGCCATTCACATGGGAGAATGTGAATAGGCAGCTCCCAGATATTGAGCATCCCATTCATTGGTCACCTACTCTTTTGGACCCCGAGCCCGAGAGCTTGATTCAGCTTACTGTGACGCTGAAACACAACAGCCAGCTGAGAAACAGCAATTCTAAGCCAGGGATACAAAACTACCCGTTTAAAATAACTATATCAGTACACAGAAACATTTCCATACTCCTAATTCTGTAACTCTGATTAGCCAGCCTTCAGAGCTGGATATTCTGTATTGCTTAGCATAAAACTGAAGAGGTATCCAAGAAGACTTTACTCAAAAGTAACTGTATCTAATGACTTAAGAACTTAATGACTGACTACCAAACAACGCTGCTCATACTTGGGCTCAGAGGCACGGACCACCCATACCCCAGGCACGGAGATAGCTGCTAGCTGGGCCTCCTCCAAGCATCGTCTCTGTACACAAATAAAACTCTCAGTTAGGAACAGTTCACAGTAAGAGACTAAGGAAAAAAAAAACTGCCAGTGACATAACCCATAGCTCTGTGCCTCTGCAGATCTCCCATCTCGGCTACAGCTGCTCTCAAACTCCGTTCTCTAAAAGAGGGCCTTGACGGGAAGGACAAAGAGCAAGCTAGACTCACCGCTGGCCCTTCTCAGACTTACTTCTGAAAAGCAAGAGTAGGAAAGAGAATGAATATTCATCTAAACTTTGATCATTACTGTTTTTCAAAAAGGTGATCAATGAAATGAGTATTACACTCTTTATGGTCCAAAAGAGTAAGATAACACAACAATATTTACAAAAAACTATTTCCCAACTATTGCACAGTAATATAACATATTTGGGTTTTGTATACTCGAATTTATAAAGAAGATAATTTCATTCCTCCATCTTCTTACATATAGACTCCAGTAGCCAAAAAAAATAACCCCAAAAAACAACAAAACCCCAAAAAACCAAAAACCTAAACAAAACAAACAAACAAACAAAAAAAACCCGAAGAAAAAACCACCCTGCTAGCCACGTTATTGATATTCCTTCCCCAGGCAACTGTATATTATGAAATTCAATGAAAATCCCTTTCCTTTGACAGTATACTGGTAAAAACGCATAAAATTGTCAATGCTTCGTGAGAATTATTCTCCCTTTGCAAGGACCACGCATTAACAAATTATACTCAAGTATAACCATCTATAATTAAATTCCCTTGACAGAGTACAGGTTGTGCAGTAGCTACTCTTCCCCAATTGCATGGTTATCAGTCTTGTAAATTCAATTTACATCACTTTTCTTCATTTTCCAGTGTTGAACTGGTATGAACCAAGAATGATTTCCGACTGCAGTTTTTTAGGCAAAGATTTCTGCAAAACTGATACAGGAATTTTTTTTCCACTAGGGTAATGACTGTTTATACCAACCATGTTCTTTCTAACGACCACACAAAAGGGAGGCTTGCTTTCCAAAAGTCACTTTACGTTGACAGATCAAACATACGTATCCTTTTAATTTTAAAAAAGTTAACTAGATATAATATGCAGCATCTTAGTCACTTTATATGCAGTAGCAGGAGTAATCAAGTATCTGATTTTACTGTTTTTATTACCATTCTCTGCATAAATGATCAGATGTGATTATCTCACAATTATCAAAACTCATAGATTTTTAAATATTCCTCTTTTGAGTATCTTCTGGAAAGTATCTCTGCTTTATATTATTTGAAAGCACTAAGAAATATTCAATCGTAGTATGAAATATTAACTATTTTGGTTTTAAAGAGACTACCTTTGGTCATATCAAAGCAGTAACACGCAGCATGGGAGTAAATGCAATTTGTATAAGGCTGTGCACAAGGATTTACATAAGCAGAGTTTTTAAACTGTATTTAGAATTATTATAGGGTCTAATAATCATAAGACAAAAGAATATTAATATCCTAATTTGGGAATCTCTTCCTGTGCTAAAACCAAGATGAGTATAATCTATTAAGAAAGAGTCAAAGAGGACCTCTGTGAACACCGCATTCTAAAATTAAAATCTTCAGCTCTGTGGTATTAAAGCAAGCTTTCAAGTTAACACTCTTGCACAGAAGTAGATACAACATACACGTGTAGGCTACAAAACGTTCAAAACTAAACATGCAAATTCATTTAAAGTGCACTGGAGAGCCACGGCACTCTACTCAGGTCTAATGAGATGAATGATTCATAGACTCTATAAAATACAAGTCTAACCTCATGTACCTTTTAGTCAGCTTCAGTTACCTAGAACTGTTTCTCAGACAATAAAACTACTTTTCCGGATGGTCATGTTGGTTTGCACTCTCTGACAACCTGCCTCTGCTCTTTTTGTCTTAGGCAAATAATATCGGACTGACCATAGCCGGAGATGATGGGCTATATTATTAACATCAATGTTTCGCAAACGTATTAATGTACAATATAGAATATTAACACGGAATTGACATTCTTGCTTTGATCCCAAGACAAATTGCCTTGAGTCTGCCATCTGGATTTGTGCACTTTGAAAACATCCAGCTCACTCCTAGGCAACGCCCACACGCATACAAACAAACAAGAACAGTATTAGTCCTTTTGAATGCTACTGACCTCAAGGCAAAGGCTCACTTAGAGGACATTATGGAAATTGCAACAAATTCCAAGTGCTAACAACATATGCACTCCAGAAAGACAGTTAGGAGTGTGTACCGTAAAATGGAAAACCCAAGTATATTTAATCCACTCAGGATCACTCTGTAGCAGATAAAATAAAGTAGCTTACATACGACTACCTGCCAGATACAAATTCTACCTTTGACAGAATGAGAAATTACATGTAAACATTCTGCTTGAACTGCCTAGCTATCTGCACACTTAATATCTGACCACCACCTTCTCCCAGAACACTCTATTAACAAGTCTTTCCACTTTTCAGAGAGAGAAACTGGAGAAAGCTACTTTATAAACTAGTCATCTATTCAGACTGGTTATGTCTGTGTCTGTAAGGCGATCTGTTAGTCCTACTAACAGAGTGCACATGCTCATATTTCAGCTCATTTCTTGTTGGAGTGGCATCTGAAATACCCAGGAGACATCCTTTACTACGATTACAGATAACCTTCATGAAAAGGAAGTTAGTGGATGGTTACAATCACAAAGAACTGAACTATCTTCTAACTTGCCTTCTCCATCACCAGTGGCACTTTTAAAGTGGGTCTGACTTTAGAACTTCCCGACACCAGCTTAAAAACATTATTTAATTTTTGATGTTTTGATACATGGGTGGTACAGAGCAGCCAGGAAAATGTCTTGTTCTCACCTGTAAGCTGAGAAAATTAGCTACAGAAATTGCTGATGCAAAGTAAATATGGAATATAATCAGGTTATTTTAGACCATGGCATTTTCCTACCTGCATTATAATTTATCATTACATCCTTCAGAGATACTTCAATACACCAGTGTTGTTTCTAATAGGTTAGTCTAGTCTTTTTTCTAATCCCGTTTTCTTTTCTACTTATATTCCTGTACTGTAGTTTTTCCAGACCGTCCAGAAGAATCTCAAAGAGCTACTGATGTTGAGCCTTTCTGGAGGAACCAACCTGTGACACTTTGAAAGAAAGCCTGCCTGTCAAAAGCAGCTGCTTATCACTTTCTGAAATGCAAGTCTGCTAATTCAGCAACGGTTTCTGAAAACCTCTGCCTTTGTGCTGAGGGCTGCATTCTGCCGCCCCAGCCCACACTGAGTAGAAGGCTACTTCAGCAGGTCACATGAAACGAAGCAGAGTTTTGCCTCTTACTAAGGGCCAAAGATGAACATTTGCTTCAAATTCCTATTTTCACTTGACTTCACAAGCTTTACAAACTGGTGCCAAGTAAAAGCCAGGCTATGAAGGTCACAGGAGCGGAAAACAAGCGTCACACCACCAAGTGTGTGACTTTGTGGTGAGATAAAACTGGGGATACATTCAAGCTATTACCAGCTTTAGGTGTTTCATCATCTGACTCACAGCAGCTTAACTTTCCACATTTCCAGGATGTACTGTTTGTTTAATCATTTGTCTGTTCAGTTAGGAAAACAATAATTAAAAGGAAAAGTGATTTGCAAGAGTTATGGTTTAATTCATACTGTACACTTACTTCATTAACTGAAAGCGGCTCCAGCGTGATATGCAGCAGGCATTAGGTAAAACCAAGTACTAATATATGACTTTACTCTGTGGAATTGAGATGCTAAATGCGTAGTCTACGGTGTAGAAAAGCTGTTTAAGTTGTATGAAAAGCTGTATGATACGCTGGTAAAACTAGCTAGTTACTGCAAGTAACACTCATTCGTGCAATTCTCCTTCCTGCCTCACTCCCCATACTGCTAGTTCTAGCTAGACAAATATGCACGTTTCCCAAAATAACATACTTTCAAAGCAATCTGGCAGCCTACACAACAGAAGGACAGTGGATACAGACCCCTCTCTCCCTATCTGTGCAGCATAGATTTTTCATTATTAGTATGTACAATTGCAATTTGGGATTTTTTTTTTCTTTTCAATGTAGCAGGGTGCAATTGGGAAATATTAAAGCCCAGAGCATACCCTGTTCTGTGTTAGAGGACTGCCTCCTCATAAACTCTACTAACTCAAACACTAAGGCTTATTTTAAAAGTATTTTCTTTCACAGGTAGCTATCACCAGACTGTCCAATTCTTGCATTCCCAGTGAAAGACTCACACAGTTCTTTAATAAAATGCCATCTACTTTCCAGTTCCCATAATCCTCTTTGTTTACAGAACAAAGTCCTAACAGGCATGCCAGAATGAAAATGGGGATAATGTTCTTTCTTTTTGATAGAAATGCCTCTGCAGCTTTTCAGAACGGGAATACTAGCCATCAGCAAAACACAGGACTGGTATCTCAAACAGAGTCCAAATTATATCTGATTCACTGATCCTTTTCAGTCCTTGCCTCTACCACTCACTGAACAAAAATCTTCCCGCTTTGACACCCCTTTTGTCTGTATTTTAAAAAAATAAAATTCAGAAAAAGAGAATAAGCATCTTCGAGAAGGGGAAGTACTTCTATTTCCATAACTGCTTTTGTTTTAAAAGACAAATAAGGTTTCTTTCCCTTTTCTGCTCTGGATTGTTCAAGGCACTTTCACTACAGATGAGCTTAGAGGCCCCTGCAGAGTTCTGCACCAGCTTTTTTTCTGAATTATGCTAGCTGAAAGAAAACTCAGTAATAAATGTCATTTCTGTACTCTGGAGTATGCAACGCACCTTTAATACTTTCCCAAGTATACCAATCTACACAGTAATAAAAAGAAGGATTAAACACTAATCTTTTATACCCATAATGCATCAACTGACTACACCTGCTAAAATCCAATTTGGTAATTAAAAAAATCTATCTACTGAACAGTCAAACCAGGAGACTACAGGGAAAGCACAGTCTCTGCAGACAGCTAGCAGAAAACAGTTTCAAAATTCAGGCACTTAACACAAACCTATTTTTACTTCTATTCATTTTTATGTGACCTTAAGCAGTGTAAGAAACAAATACCTACAATTCTGGCGCAGCAATTAAAGGGCAGTTTTACTGCTACAGTAATGACTTAAATATCTTGTAAAAACTAGATGAGTAGCTTTGCTTTTTAGTCTATCTTTAGAAAACACAGAAAAAAAGTTAGCTTGTTCTTTTTTTTTCCCCCCACGCCCCTGTGAACAATAAGGAGAGCGAGAACAGAGAATAGATGCTTTTATATGTTCTCTTTGCTAGCTGTTCCTGGCCCAAAGTCCTCGAAGGCTTCAGGTTTCACATTTTTTTTTCCTAGCTCTTCTTTCTTTCTTCTTTATTCCTCCTCCTCCCCGTCTCTCTAGGTGTTCTGTTTTCTAGATCTTTTTAAACTTACTGCATTCCTTGATGCTCCCATTTTTCCTGGCCCCTCTTTAAACTGTGCTCCTGACAGAGGTGCCGAAGCATTACTAATTTCAGGCTGACAACCAAGGCTTCAAGCACACCTAGGCGGAAAAAGCCTGTCACTGGAGGACTGGCTTTAAAAAAACATAAACTTATTAACTGAATAAATAAAAATGTAGGCTCCCAGCATTTCTGTAAAGAGCCAGGACTTCTGAAATATCAAACGGGCACATACTTTCAAAGAGCTGATGATCTGTTCCACCAATTCAACCGGTCAGCAGTTTTCCACAGTGGCTTAAGCCCCCACACTAAGAAGGGTTTAGGAACCACAACAGAACACAGCGGAGTAGCATGAATGTACCATATTCATGCCCTGTGTCACTTCTTACCATGCAAGGAAACACAATAACATAAAATCAGGGATTCTTCTCATTAAATTACAGGACTGCTCAGGCAGAAGCGAGTGTTGTAGTCACACTGCATGGCAACAAAAATTCCCAGCTCTGACAAAATGGCAGTGATCCTGCCAACACTCCTGCTTCCTATCTAAAAAACAAGTGTCTTGAAACAGATGTGGGACCATTTAATATTCTGTACGCTGCTGAGAGCACATTTTGCAGTCCCTTCCACGTGGCTATGCATGTAGCAAGGGGAAAGGGGACAGTTTTCCCCCAAGTTGCTCTAACTTCACAAACCAGCGCACATTCAAGTGTGATGCTTTTCCCCTCTCCTCTCCTTCTCCGGTAGCTCATTGCTCCCCCCCCCCGTCCAGGACACTCCTTTGG
>NW_010432106.1:92704-101853 GCF_000710305.1 Buceros rhinoceros silvestris
ATTGCTCCCCCCCCCCGTCCAGGTCATTCCTTTGGGCACACTATGATCTAATTTTCCAAGGTTGCAATTATTTTTTAATGATTTTTCAAATGCCTTAGTCATCCTCAAGTCACTGCAGCAGCTCTACATGCCACCTCTTTTCTGAAAAAGACGACTTCTGTTATCTCCAGGGGGGAACTTCGAGAATCTCCCAGTCAGCAAAGCTGGACATGAACACACAGACACAACTGCATCAGCATCCCCGCAGCAAACAGTAGGCACAGCCAACCTCAAATTTCAGGGCTGCTTATTACCTTAACAAACGGATGATGGTGGAAAAAATACCCTCTTTGCCTCAACACTGTGCTTTTGTATCAAAAGAGGGCAAGAAACCTACTAGTTGCCAAACAGGGTGGAAGAAGAGCATAGACAGCCTAGCAGTATTTACACTGATGTGTAAGATAGCAATAAAAATCATAAATCCCAGGGATTATACTATCACTGGATCATGACCAGTAGGCCTCAGGCAGAAGACTAGTTGCCATGGCAGCTTAACATTATCTAGTCAGACCTCAGGTTTTTATTATTATTATTAAGCACAGATATCTGACCTTAAAGATCAAAAAAAGCACCTAGTGACTGGTGCAGGCGAGTAGATGGTACTTCACAGCCAGACCCCAGCAGGACTTCCCATACCAAAGCCGAGGACTCAAATAGCTAGGGCGGTGTGTCTGTCTCGGTCTAAGGGAGTCCTTGTGAGTGAAAATCATCTCTTAGTGGGGATCCTCTCCCCCTACGCACAGCTTTCATCATTTAAAATGGCAAAGGGAACACGCTAATTAATCATGATTAATCATTAAAGAGAGGGAAATACCAAGAGAACTGGCAAGAAAACACCTGATTTCATATACTTGAAGGTACCACTATCATCTGTTGTTACCGCATCTGTCTGGACAAACCTCACATTCCCCCTATGTACAGTAAATGTGTGTAGATACCTTAAAAATAAAGGAAGGAATGCTACTATCAGCCATCCTATTTCCATGAATCAGAAAGATTCAGGGAATCTTTCTCTTGCGCTGACCACGCAAGTTCACCTAAAACTTTATAGTGAAACCTTGAAGTTCTACACATAGCAGCAAAGAGTAATTAGTACATATTTTATATATTTCTCCTCTTGAGCTAAAGTACGTACAATGATCAGAGAAAAAAAAATGCAGTGCTGGAATACTCTTTGATAACTTACTGAATGCTCCAGATGATTATTAATTACTTTTATCTTAGTTGATTACCTAAACCATATACTCAATGGGATGAAATCCATCCATGGTTGTGATGTCACCAAATCTAGCACAAAAGGGGAAAAAATAAAAAAAAAAAAAGGAAGAGAAATACGGTTTCTTTGGGCCTGAGCTAGTGCCTCATACCTATGACAAAAATCTTTTCAAATTACTACTTTATTTCATATAAGGTTCACCTGGCTCTAGGTAAATTAGATAAACACTAGCTGCAAGCAGAATTCATATCATTGCTTCATGTCTGACTGTACCATAGAGAGCAAACTCTTCAAAATGACCAACATGAGGTCACTTGTGTAGAGCTGACAGAGTTTAAGCCAAAATTCAAGCGATGCTGCTTTCCTTCAAGAATATTTACCATTCTTTGCATGCCTTGTCTAGGGATTACAAAATTATGAGGCTCAAATAATCCATTTCAATTCAAATTGACAGTAATACAAAAAGATGCTATGCTAGGAAAACACACTGATAAAACCTGTTTTCTTCACAAAACGCAGAAAAGTGTGACAGCATCACAATACTGTACCTGGGTTAATATAGGAAGGACAAAATAATCCTCGAATGCAACATGCGGACAAACGAGAGGGATGCAGACAGACTTCATTCAAGAGGCAACTTTTAATACAGTCACCGCAAAATGAAGACATACTTTAGCAGCCTAAGTCAGGACAACACTGTGGAAATTTATACAATTTATTCCAGGTGGGAACAGAGACCGACAGACCTGCCTGAGCAGACTCGTTTCTCATGATTCAGTCCAGCCCCAGAAGAACTGCTACATTTGAAGACATGCTTCCTATGATAAATACAGCTTTTTTTTTGCTTTTTTTTTTTGGTGTGCGTGTCTAGACTTTCCTATGGGCTTTGTGAGCAGAAAACGCAAGACATTTGACATTCAGATTGTGTTACATTGGAATAATGCCTGAAAATGGCAGGGGCTTGACTGATTGAACTAAAATCAAACTTTTAGCAAAGCCTAAGGACAGAAGCAGGGTATTACCTTCCTGAACCCTTTTGCTAGGTTGAATAGTTATGTGAGCTTTGAGACCAAATATTACAGTTATAAATATTGCAATGAAAACCCCACATGTGGTAATAGCTCCTAAAGGGAATCATTAGGATTCATTTCTGGATGTGCCAATTAACCAATTACTGTCTGAGTCAAGACTATTTTGCTGAGATGCAGTGAGGTATTAGATACCTCCAAGACTCTACACAGTCTTGATTTTTCAATTATTAGTCACAACATCTTGAATTTCTTAGTACAGATCACGCAGCTTGACCCTCCAAAAGCCCAGACTGCAAAGTGTCTGGGGATCATCCCTACAGCAATCAGTATAATGGGACTGATCCTTGACTGAGAGTCCTGGTACTAAATGAAAATAGTAGTAACTTCCAACATTTATGTGAATCAAACACAGTCCGAGCACCTGGATAACGGAAACATTCTGTGCAGAATCAACGCATCACACAAATGAAACTAAATTAGCCTTTAAAAACCCAAGTAGTGTCTTACTCCAATAGGAAGGCATTCCTCGCTTTGCTCACCAGAATACTAAATATTCGTATCCAAAAGGAATCTGAGCGGAAAAGCCCCATTGTAATAAACACTTCAATGGTTATTTCAACTGCCATCTGTATTCCTCTCAGTTTCCTCAAAGGTTTGAATTCCCCAAAAAGACACCTCGGGCATTCACTCATGAGAACAAACATCTCTTTTTGCTTCCTCTCCCCCAAAACAACACCCATTTGCAAAGGGAATAAAGAAAAACATGCTACACTTGCTATGTACTTCAGAAAATACACACCCAGCATATACCCAGTGTACTCCCCAGTAACAACTGCTGATGCAGAGATATTTTTCGTTAGGATAAGCATTATCATGAACATCTTGTACAAAGATCACTGAAACGCTGTACTTTGATAGCTAGTGTAAGCAGATTCATGATCTATCTAAATGACTATGGAAGTTACTCATGGCAGAATTTTTCTTTTTCCTGGTGCATGATGCACGGTTCCTCTCCAATAAATCTCAGACACTTACTATAACCAAGACATGTCTCTGTATGCATATGAAAAGGCTTTGGTCCATAAATGCAATAGTTTCATCTATCGAGAGAAGACAAAGTCATTTAGCGAGACAACATACTGAATTTCTGTTGAAACAAAACTGCAGAGCGTGAAATAGCAACCTGTCATCAGATGTGGGGAGTCTGATGTTCCTCAGTGGCAATTAAAACCACCTCCTCCTCCCACCTGTGTCTGAGGGAGTTGACAGCCATCTGCATGCAGGTCTGGCCAGGCTACAACCTGCAGGCCAGGACTAGAATCAAGCTCTGCAACAGCCTTTAGAATCTATTTCACTAGGGTTCAAGGCTGTGTTCTAGGAAGTTTACAAAAATAATAATAAAAAAAAACCAACCCCCAAACAAACCAACAAACAAACCAAACAACAACAAACCCCCTCAAACACAAAACCAACCCAAGCCAAAACAACGCAACACAAAAAAGCCACAAAACAACACCCCCCTCACTCCCCATCCCCTGTGAAAATCAAACCAAAACCAAACCAAAAGAAAACCAAGGCTCATTATTTTCCATTCAAGCAACTTCAGTGCAGGTGTTCTCCACTACAATCTATTTTCTATTAAAAATTATATGCTGTAATTGGAGAATGGACATCATCCAACCTCATAAGGAATTCTGTGGCCCTCAAGGAAATGCTCCCAGTGAATATGGCTGAAAGCCTGTAAACACAGTCTTGGTAGTTGTCCAAAAGGCACCATCCAGAACATGTGGCGACATGCATCTTCAGCTTTGTTTGGACAGGCTGCTCGAAAGGACGGCACTACAGACCTTCCTGCCCAGTGGAAAAAGTCTACATGGATGGTGCATAATACTTTGATAAGGTAATCACAGACTGGTAGAGGTTGGAAGGGACCTCTCAATATCATCTATACTCCAACTCCCCTGCTAGAACAGGTTCACTTGGAGCAGGATCATATCCTACACAGGACCACACCCAGGCAGGTTTTGAGTATCTCCAGAGAAGGAGACTCCACAACCTCTCTGGGCAGCCTGTTCCAGGGCTCTGTCACCCTCAAAGTAAAGGAGTTTTTCCTCATGTTCAGGTGGACCTTCCTGTGTTCCAGTTTGTGCTCACCGCCCCTTATCCTGTTGCTGGGCACCACTGAAAAGAGTATGGCCCCATCCTCTTGACACCTGCCTTTAGAAATCAGTAAATGTTGATAAGATCTCCTCTCCTCTCCGTCTTCTCCTCTCCAGGCTAGACAGACATAGGTCTCTCAGCCTTTCCTTATAAGAAGATCCTCCAGTCCCCTCGTCATCTTTCTAGCCCTTTGCTGGACTCTCCCCAGTAGCTGCTTGTCTCTCTTGAATGAGGGAGCCCAGAGCTGGACACAGAACTCCAGATGCAGCCTCACCACAGCGGAGTAGAGGGGGAAAAGAACCTCCCTGGACCTGCTGGCCACATTCTTCTTAATACACCTCAGGACACCATTGGCCTTCTTGTCCACCAGGTCACATTGCTGGCTCATGGTGAACTTGTCCACCAGGGCTGTCAGGCCCTTCTCCACAGAGCTGCCTTCCAGCAGGTCAACCCCTAACCTGTACCCGGTGCCTGGGGTTATTCCTCCACAGGTGCAGGACCTTACACTTGCCAAGACGGGTCATCAAGTAATATAATCACTCAAAGCAATATATTCAATTTGAGCTGCCATCCCAGCTGAGCACTCTGAGTCTGGAATAACTCTTAAGTTGGGCCTACGGTAAATGACTGATACATTATTTGGATTTGCCTCTCAGGGCCTAGACCATGGTATTTAACACTCACCTTTCCATGAGAAAAGGTTTCTGGAACCTAAAAGCAGCCTCTCCAGAAGAGGGAGGAAGCAGCATGTGAAATGGAACAGAGCTGACCTCACACTAAACATCTGAGCTACATTTTAATATACTGGCCTTGAGAATTATTACTTTGCCTTGATATGCTGCCAAGGGAAAGGAAAGAGCCATTGATAACTGAACTCCATTTAGAAGTTGCATCCATTTTTCAATAATCCATCTAATACTGTGTATGTAACTTAAGGATGTTACAAAAGACAACAGACTATAATGTCATAATATATGAAGGCTGCTCCAAAAGTAATGCCTCCTGTTTTATTATGTTTGCCCACAACATCAGAGGTGGATGTTGGTGGTGTGGCAGTTGAACCTTCCCACCAATATCCCGTTAAATTTTGTTGCTGTGTGACAGAGGGGCAGTCTGACATCATGGTGTCTGACATGGTTAACTATGAATCCAAGGTGTGGAACAGAATTTCTCCATGTAGAAAAAATGCCACCCATTGACATTCATCAACAGTGCTGAACGTTTATGGAGACCAAACAGTGGGTGCCAGCACAGGGAGGGAGTGGGTCCCTCATTCCAACACTAACAATTGTGATGGTGGGCCACCTCCACTGGTGCAGATGTTTACAAGTGTAGCATGCAGGCTCTTGCTTGTCACTGGTGAAAATGCACAGCCCACGGTGGGGACTGTGTCGAAAAACGGCATTTTGTAGATGAGAGTTTGTGTCAAATGGCGTTATTGTGCTCTTTCTATCTGTTGTCATCATCATCATCACGGCTTGGCTTCGTGAACAAAGATCTGGGAAGGGCTTTTCCCACGCTCACTGCAAGCGATGAGTGCACCCTTCGATCCTGCGCGGTGGATTTTTTAGGTGAGGTGCAGCGTGCGTGGAACTGGCTCCACCCTTTACACCCGAGGTTCATCTGCCAGGGCCTAGCGAGATCGGATGGTGACAGCGAAGTCCTCAGGTCGTAGGTTTGGTTAGAGTGTCCTTCTCTTAGATGGAGCCTTACAAGGCTAAACGAGCTCCATCTGCCCAGGGTTGGAGACAGAGTTGTCCTTCTCCTAGGATGGCTGCCCGAAGGCTAGTGAGCCCATCCTGCCCGTGGACACACTTTGTCTGACCCTTCAGTTGAGACCTGTCTGGCTTGGGAGACCCCACCGGAGGCACATGCCACCACCAGCACAGCTCTCAACCTCACAAGGGCACGCAAGCTCCTTCCCCATGGCAAGGGGGTGCCCGTGAAAGAGTCGCTGCTCTACCTCCGGACATCACAGACCCGGGCACGGGGCTGCCGGGGCCTGCCAAGAACGGGAGTCCTGGAGGGTAGTATCTGTTGTAGTTTCCATTGAAATAAATGGGAGGTGTTAATGGGAGTAACCCATGTAATAACATTCATGTGAAGTTCTTAAAAAATGCATGCTCAGGAGCATCACAAATCCGAAAAGTTACCAAGGAACATCTAAGTGATGCCACCAATGAATTATGTACAGTAACTTTGGTATGAAGAAAGGCATGTGGGTAAAATTCAGACTTTTGGTTCACTATCACACAACATGGTTGTTGTTTTTTGTAAGAAATTAACATTTTGATTAAGTTCACTACAATTCTTTCTTAAAAAAAAAAATGCAGAGATGGTTGGCATTCCGCCTGTTATAGACATAACTTAGTGATTCCAAAAAACCTACATGCTTTTTCCATAACTCCTTTGTTGCAGGGTATCCCCAATTCTACAATTCAACTTTTTCTTTGAGGACCATGGAAACAGAATAACTTGAGACATCCAATATTTTACTCATACAACTGTGATTTATCTGTGGTATTCAAAAAGCCCTCAGGATAAAAACCAGTAACTGTACTCACTCTATTTATAGATCACATTAAACTGTCTCATGTACAGTGGCGTAGCTTTGTTTTTAATTTAGCTTACTTTCAGTTCCGATAGATCTCTGCTCTTCTGCCAAGTATTTCAGTGTTACCCTGGTTTAGTATTAATTAATCTCCCTTTCCTTAAATACACCTTATCTCCACCATGTCTTTTTTTAACCTGCCTTCTACAAACACCACAAATGGATTCTCTGTCTTCACAGTTTTCAACTATTTGTCTACATGAGACATTTGCCATAAAATGTGTCCATGTTGTTCAGGGCAATACTACTGCTACGTAAGTCCTTGTCTCTTAGGTGACAGTGAGATCTCTTCCATCATTATCCCAAATGGGAAAGATGGGGAGAATAAAAAAGTCTCAGCCCAAATGGAGCAGACACAATGCTCTTCACAAAATCTGAAAGGTGGCAGAGTCAAGACAAACAGCAATTTCTCAGGAAACAACCACCCTCATATGGGATGCCTTACTGCACGAGATTTTAAGGGATAACAACATGGGACACACCACTTCATTCCACTGCTCCGTCAAATGCATTCTTCCTATCACATCTACATGTGCTCCTGCCTAAAGGTGGATGAAGAGAGAAGATAACTCATGCTATCTTTACAAAAGGTTCAGAAACAATTCTTTAAGCTGTTCTAGCACATCAGCAAGACCCAAATTCAGAGACTTCCACAAAGGAATCAGAAATCAGCACATAGGTCTACAATAAAAAACTGGAATAATGAGTCACCAAGAAAAAGAAATTCGGAAAACCAAACCAACACTCTCAAAACACTGTCCTGAAAACCTGTCACTACTTAAAACTATGTATAGAAATCATCATCTTACTAAAAAAAAAAAGCGAGTATGATTCCTCTCTTGTCAAATAGGACAATTCTCTCTTTGTAGTCTCATCAGGTCAAAAGCCTGTGGTGCTCATTGACCTGACTGAATGCTTAAGAACAAAAAAAAAAAAAAAAAACCACATTTCTCTAGATGAAAACTGAAAGAATCCATCTGTCCCTAAATGTCTTTTCAGTCAGGTAGCAGATTTTTTTTAAAAGTATTTATTAATAATATTTGATAATTCTCTCGGTCACGGTCATTAACTGCGGAAGGCTGAGATGTGGGGGTTTTATTAACGTAAGAAAGAAGGGTTTGTCCTTTACTTTTTTTATCCAAGCCTGAAATGCATTTAGAAGGCCTAGAGAACAAATGTATATCACTGTGAATTAGAGGACTGGCTCATCAAAGCTAAACACAGTTTTGATACTATTTAATGCTGTGCTATAAAATATTGCTGCTTTCCAAAACTAAATTTATCAAGTTTTTAAAAGGTATATTTATGTTTCCTGACATAGTACTTTATTACAGTTACTGGACCAATAGCCAAGTCAACATGCCTCATCTGCTCATAAACATCATGCACACGTAGTAATGATTTGACTATTTCCTTTCCCTGCCATGGATGATTAATTCAAAGAAAAACATGCAACAAACTTCTTGGGGGCTTCAAATGCAACTACTACAGAACGCAACCTAAAAGTAAATAAAAATCGTCCAGTGAAGAAGGCAGAGAATGGGGCATATCTATCCCTGTGCCTAGTAATGCTGCTTTACTGGGTGACTGACAGGAAGGACCCTTCCTGCTCAAACAGGACGACTTTCCCTGCAGAAGGAAGACAGAGCTGGAGAGATGAGAGGTGAGGAGGACCCTCTGCTGGAGAGATGAGAGGTGAGGAGGACCCTCTGCGACCACTGCCAGGGCTGAGCCGGGCAGTAGGGCAAGCACCATCTGCAAGCAGTTTCTACTACTCCTGTAGTTGCTACACACCTCAGCCTCTCCTCAGCCACGGAATTTATGTGCTGACACACAAGCATACAGCTTGAGAACACTCATCAAATGACACGGAGCTGCTGTAGCCCTGAGTCTTTCAGTAACCAGGCACAGCTCTGCCATGCAGGCGGGATGAAGGGTCACGCAGGTCAGCAAAATATCAAGGGCAGCAAATTGTTTAGTGACTATTTTGTTTACTGTGCGAGTGGCTTTTGACTAGGAGGGACGGTAATTCTTTCCAGCTTGCCTTGGGCAGTGAAAGCTATAAAAGCGTTTGTGCTTGACTGGTGTGTAG
>NW_010432106.1:101977-103088 GCF_000710305.1 Buceros rhinoceros silvestris
GAGTCCTAGCTCTGTTTCTTCACCAAGTTTGCCAAGTGGTACGCTACGTGTGGCACTCTTTCACTTTTTCCCCTCTCTCCCCCCTCCCCAATTACTCCACATAACATGTCCAGAAAGAGTATTAAGTGTGCCAGTCCAAAAGCAAACAGCAAGCAGGTAAACAAATCCCTCCCACACTCAGTACTTAGCAAGCTGCTTTTGTAGAGATTTACAGTTCGAGCATGAATTCGCCCGCTTCTTCACAGAAAAAAGCAGTGCCATGCCAATTCTTTGTGGGGAAAAAAAAATCTCTCAGGCTAAAGATTTGCATGCCAAGTTGGAGAAAGCAATAAATGGCTGAAAAATAGTTTTATTTACAGCCTGGCTGAATTTAAGTGGCAGCATCCACTAGCAGGCATTACCAATGATAAAAACAGAAGTATGGATTTTTAAAGTTTATTTTTGGGCTATTACGTAGTTTATGCTGCGCTACTATCATGTTACATGAGAAATTGCCACACAGCTAGTGACAACAGAAAATTTCAGTATTATCCTTGAACAATCATTTTACTTTCCCCCCACCACAACCTTTGTCTAGGTAATAGTGCAAAGTCTGTCTCAACTCTTCATACTGAATTGAACTGTAAAATATTATTTCTCCTGAAGAATAAGAAGGTGACTTTGGTTAATACTAACCCATTTACAGACAGAAGCAATACACCTTTCAAAATAAAAATCTTAATTTAACATGAAACACTGAAATGATTAAAAATTTAAGATATTGTAAGTTGTGATTATTAAATGCAACTACCAACAACTCAGAGAAAAGTGCTTTGTCTTTTAGGGTTTTTTGATAGTGCACAGTAGATTAAAACTAATTATAGTTTCAAGGTCTTCTTCATTACATAATGCACACATCAGTAATTTACTAAAAACATCACATACCCATGAAATAAATGATTTATGATGCAACTGAACAACTAAAGGAGGGCAGCCACAATATTACAGCGAACTTAAGCCACACCTGAAAAGCCTGCAACAACCAGCCACAGCCTGTTAATGTAGCAAGTACAATCAAATCAACCGTAAGTTCTTACAAGGCTATATAAAACTCTAAAATCTAACAAAAAAA
>NW_010432106.1:103124-103404 GCF_000710305.1 Buceros rhinoceros silvestris
CAGCGACCTTAAGCCACACCTGAAAAGCCTGCAACAACCAGCCACAGCCTGTTAATGTAGCAAGTACAATCAAATCAACCGTAAGTTCTTACAAGGCTATATAAAACTCTAAAATCTAAAAAAAAAAAAAAAAAAAAACTTAAGCCACACCTGAAAAGCCTGCAACAACCAGCCACAGCCTGTTAATGTAGCAAGTACAATCAAATCAACCGTAAGTTCTTACAAGGCTATATAAAACTCTAAAATCTAAAAAAAAAAAAAAAAAAAAATAATTTAAATA
>NW_010432106.1:103469-109327 GCF_000710305.1 Buceros rhinoceros silvestris
AAAAAAAAAAAAAAAAAAAAAAATTTAAATAAGCCCCATTCCCCCCACCTCAATTTCAAGGCATCATTTACTGCACTTTAGATGGTGTCTACTGGAAAATTGAGTTCACGTTGTTTTCTAAAAAACTTAAAACTGAAAACGTTCTTTAATGTTTAATTTTTGTATTATTTATACTTGTTTAAAATGAGGCAAGAGAGGACAGAATGTAAAGACTGCTACAGAAAAGAGAGATGAATTAGTTTTCACTTGTGACTTAATTTGAAAGTCAAACAAGAAAACCTTCCTGGATGGGCATCTCAAATGGATACTTAATAAACAAATAAAACACCAACAACTAAAGACCAGCTTTTCCAGAGTAAAGTCAGTGTTTGCGAAGAAAGCTCTAAAGGGAAACAAGCAGGTACCAGAAATTCTCTGTAATCACACCAGTATTGATCTGGGAGAGTGTGGTATGCATGAGAACGGCAAGACTGCATCCTGGGGAAACGAAAAGGAGCTATGACACAGTTTCTGATGCCTGGAATCCTTCCACCGCACAGACGATTTGCTCGTGTGACTTTTCCTAACATTTCTCTTGGCTAACAGATAAAGAAGGGGCAGGGGGTGGGGGGGGTGCTGGATCAAGGCCGATGAAGCAATGAAGTATGTCCCAGTCTCGCCCCTCCTTGATAGCATAACCCCTTGCCTCTCCATTACACTGCTCTGCAGACCCTGACAGAAAACCAGGAGAAAGGTTTCTAAACAGACAGTGCAAAGGCAATACACAACTGGTCTCAACAACTGCACGCAGGCACGGGGAAAGTGCTTCTGCCAAGTCAGTCATGGCCCTGGCCACACACGTCACAGCCCGCTCTCATTCATTCCGCTGCAGCCTGCAGCTCCACTAATACCATCTTCTTCCTTATTCCTTTCTTACTGTCTACAGCCAAGCCCTTACTCATCCTATCAACTACACCAACATAATGCTTGCAGAAATCAATTTTACCTTTAAGGTACTGGATTTTGATATACAGTAGGTTAACTGTCTACAACAAATACTAAACGGGTGAAGCATCTTCAGGAATTGGGATGGATTTCTGCTGCGATGTAACACCAGCAGAATTGACAAAAGATCCTTAATAAAGATTTCCAACATTTATCGATGTTATCTGTGTACTTTTTAGAGTACATTGAGGTTGCCCACAGAAGAAAATTGCAACCACTTCAGCTGGAATTAGCCATGAGAAAACTTTCTTTTTCTTTTGTCACAGCATATGGGTCTCATCCATTTCTGAAAATGACAGTAGGAAAAACAGTTGATTTACTCCTATAGATGCCTGTGCTAACTACCTTGACAAGTCCTGTCACAGGAATGGGGTCATGTTCTTGACTGTCACAGCTATGAAAAGCAACTAACTACATTGTCTTTAACTATTCCTCACGTTAGCCAAAAGAGGTGAGTTTTGGATGCAGCTTCTCCTAGACAGCAATAAGGAAACAGAACAATTGTAATTCCCAAAAGCCCCTGACCTCATGGGAGACAACATGTGCTGCTCTTGCAACCACATTTCATCACCTGTTTTCTCTAAGCAAGTGGCAAAGAAATAGGTTACGCAGCAGGGGACATAGAGGTCACAGTTCTGAGGCAGATAAGCACTGGAAAGGGATTGCGATATCACTGCTCAGAGAACATGTACCATGGACAATACCCACCCCCCCCCAGCCCCCTCCAAATTCTGCAGATTTGCAAATCTGCAAACTGACAAGACAACTATACAGACATCCTAAAACTATGTAAACTTTAATAAATCTGACACCAGCAATCATTCCAGAAGGCAGTACACACGGGCAGCAAGGAGCAGGCAGAACACAAGATTCAGTACATCTCTATTCAGCAGCAGGAAGGCATCTATTATCAGATGCAGAATGGGCCTGAAGTGCAAAGAAAGCCAGCATTGTTGCAGGCACTGCTGGGAACATCCTAATGGCTCGTTACAATTATTCAAAGAAAGATGAGCTGGGACAACCCCAAAATAGTATCTTTAAAACGGATAAACCAAAGCTTAATTCATGCAATAAAACTGAAACTGATGCGGACACGTTAGGTACGCAGGTAGTGCCCAGAAAACCCATAGGTAAAAAACAGCTAGAGGCTGGCCTTCACAGCCCATCTCGGCAAGCTCACTACAGAGCAGCAGTGAAAGATGCAGTCAGCCTTTTAGACATGGTTGTCTTGGAGACACCAGAACACACTGTATTGGTGACAAAGGAAACAAAAAGCTAGATGCACTTTCTAAGGCTTTTTAGTCTGCTCTCTTTCATGGGGAGTTTACGGAGGAGGGCCTCCCTGGGATGCGTATGCGGAGAATGCTGGCAGTAGGACCAGCGCACTGAGGTAGAAATCTGCACTTGCTTCTACTTCGGACAGTTTCACGCAGCCCCAGAGCACCCTTTATCCCAGGAACGTGTGACATGGCAGCTCCAGGAAATGAGATGCGTTTGCTCACTCTGAAGGTTTAACTCTGCACAAGTGTTAAACCCTTCCACCTAAGGACCTTTAAGAGAAATAAAGCAAGCAGTGCCTCCTGCTTTATGCAAGGGCCCTGGAGCTGCTCTGGGGACCCACTCCATTTATCTGACTGGTATTCCGCTAGGCTCCTTCCAAACCATAGGCAGAAATCCTCAGCATACTTTGAGGAAACAGAGCCACGGAGCTTCCACAAACTAGCTAGTGCCACAGCTAGCGCCATTTAGGCAGTAACTAGGAAAACAACAATGTTCTACCTCAGTGTAATTGAGATACACATGGGAAAGAATCTCAATGGAAGTTTATTTTTTAAAGAGGTATTCCAATTACCAAGTAACTCTTGTACTCTAACATGTAACTTCCGTAATAAGCTCCGTCAGATCCTAGCTTTGTGAGGAGATCACCTAAGCATGTAATTTTTATCTCCCTTTAATCTGCCTGGAGAGGAAGGCTATTACCATGAAGCAGCACTCAGTCTGAATGGATCTCTTCTGTGCCACACGTAATACGTGCATCATGTACAAGAATCATTTCAATTTGCAGTACTTTCATTGATAATGTAATTCAGACTTACATCAGTGGATGCCATGACAACAATAGTAACTACTGTCTTAGATACAGACTGTCACATGCACCTATTAGTCCTCGAATCAAGTGCTAACTCTTCGGTCTAGCTGGATAGCAAGATATCACAAGCTTAACTACACACACTGCGAGGGTTCTGCCTCTCTCCACATCTAAACCTCTTGTAGAACAGGCGTGATACCAACTGTTACTTGCTAAGAGAGCACAGGGGTTGTAGCTATTTCTCACCAAAAAAAAGATGGAAGGTCTCACCCTGTCACAGGTCTCCTGCTTGCATGAATATTTACAAATTTCCTGATTTCATGGGCTGCTGACTTATACACGCTCACTTTCAAACTCTGCGAGTACACCAAAAATTGTGCATGATACATCAACATCTAGTTCTGACTGACAACAGGATAGGTGAAGATGAGACGAACAGGGAAAAATTGATAATTTTCCACATGATAACCTCCTGTTCTTTCATGCTGCTCTCTTTCATCTGTACAGTGGATTGAAAAGGAGGGAAGGAGCGAGGCTATGCAAAAATAGGTGCTAACTCCTTGCCTTCACAGTCTGTTCTGAAGGGTTATAAAATAGACAGGTAATAGGTACCTGACAAAGGGATACTGGAATAGTCAGCACCACCATCATCACACCTTGGAAGACCTCTCAACATCTTGATGTAAAACTACCTATCAGTAGTAGATGATTGCTGCCCTCTCAGAATTATTACTGGCAGTATCAGAGAATCTGGGTCAAATGATGCAAAAGACATCCAATCTGATGGGATCAACTGCTGCTGGTGTATTTCTAAATCGGATCTGCCTACGCAATAAAGTGGCATTAAGATCACCATCTCTCTTAATTTTGGCCCATTTGTATTGATACTAAACGCAAAAGAGTATATTGTATTAACTTACTTGCTGACAGCAGCTGCGTTTCTAGGGACCATTTGAATAGATACCACAATATGGATTTCGGAATCTCATTTCAGGCATCACGTAGTTTAGGCATATCCAGACCAGGCCAAACATCATCACGACAATAACTCAGTTGGAGAGCCTGTGATTTCAGTAAGGTTAAAAAATAATCCAGAAATCCTCTTCCTTCCATGAAGTGTATCTCAACACCCGGAACACTGGTTGAGTGTACCCTTTCCAGGGCTCAGTTTGTGGTGCTTGCTCTTCTGCTAAGGCTTCAGTATCCCTCAGAAATTCATGGAGTTTTTGATGATGAGGAAAATTGATGAACTCCATGCACAGATGACCTATTCCTTGGTGTAGCCACCTTGTGTACCTGAAGCATCTTTGACAGTATAATTCCAACAGTATTTATGAGGAAAAAAACTAATCTATTCCCTCAGTTGGTAAAATTTAAACCCAACTATACAACAAGGAACACCAGTGGTACAGTGCAAGATCCTGCCTCCCACAGAGGAGGGTCCTATGATGTGAATACAGGTGAAGTTTGCACTCATGGTATCATGATTCTTGCTGTTTATAGCATCTGAATAGTCAGGTTGTGCTATCACCATTTTCGACATTGATCCCAACAGTAAAGATCAGGCTCAGAAACACACGAGTATGTTCTGAAGATGATACATGAGACAGAACACACTACATAACATTCTTTCTCCATCCACTTCCATTTTTTAAAGAAATATTACATCAGATTCATACAGTAAACAACAGCATCCATTTTGTGATGTTCCACTCGAGACACAAGCAGACAGAGCAACCAGAGGATGGGCAAGCTAGGCACTTGCACATACTTCTGCATCAAAAACACTTTTCAGGTCTGATGCTTTTAGAGGATGCTCTCAAAAGCTGCTCAGAACTGGGGCACGGGATTTTTTTTTTTAAACACATCAGCTCCATGTGGACTGTTAAAACAACTACACTACACCATAATGTACATCCATGGTAAGGAAACTTTTAGCTAGCCCTTTAATCTTTCCTTAGATCCCATTCAAAAACCTCAAAAAATCCCACACAAAAGTCTCCTCTTGACTCTTAGGGAAAAAAAAATTGAAAGTTCTAATCCTGCTTTATAGGGAAACCGTAATTAAGATCTTGTATCACATCTGTTTATAGCCAGGGGCAGTTGAAAATATAACATACTTTTACTGATAGCTGAATTGTTCCATTGCGCCCATGCCGCATCAGACATCTGTCACAATTATTTCACCATAGCAAAGCTGGGCAACAGCAAATTAGAGGTTAGCTCCTTGGAGAGCATTCCCCTCTGCCCCAGCTCTAAATCCAGAGTATCACTGCAGCTCAGTTTACCAGACCTTTTGGAAGGGTCTGCTCTCCATGTAGCTGATGTACACACGCTGCCCAGTTTCCAAGTTACCACTGACCCACCTACTACGTCCTGAAACAAAAAAACCTAAAGCCAGCAAAAAGGGACATAACTGTAAGAACTAGAACCTGGAATATCTTCTTCTTTTCTCAGATAGAAGAACGAGACTGTGCACTTATTAAAGCCTGGACAAGTTTTCTGCATCGGCAATATTCAGAACAATGGACTAAATGTTCACAAGAACGATGCCCAAAATTAAAATTTGTAAACTAAAGTATTGAAACTTTTATTACTAAGTAGAACTGGTCTTCTCATTCTTTGCAGCAGAAACTTCTTGCTTCCATCATTGCTTTATAGAAATTCTGTTCCTTATTTAGACTTCAGCAATAAGAGCTGCATGGTCTATGAATACAATTTTAAACACAGATCTGCTTGCAATTTTCCAAACATTCCAGAACCAAATGGTGGGGATGGAGAGCAG
>NW_010432107.1:0-217 GCF_000710305.1 Buceros rhinoceros silvestris
TTCGCCCCTGCTGCAGGGAGGGACGGTTCGGTTTCACTCCGCAGCTTTTCCCGCTGTCGGTGACCCTGAGCGACCCTCTCTCGCTCTCCCGTGGGGGGAGCGGTGGCAGCTTGACACCCCCTCCTCCCCACCGCTCTGTGCCAGCTCCCAGCGAGGGCCCACCTGGTTCCTTCCATCAGCGGCTTGTTCCCCGCCCCGCGAGGGGCGGGGGGGTGCC
>NW_010432107.1:309-2659 GCF_000710305.1 Buceros rhinoceros silvestris
GTTCCCGGCCCCGGGAGGGCGGTGGGGTTGCCATCCCTGCTCCCTCTCCTCACCGCTATTGATGTGGCTTAGCAGAAATGATTCTACTCGTGGGTGGGGTCTGTTTTCTCACCCAAGGAAGCCGGCCTTCCCTCGTCTGTGAGTGAGGTGCCGGGCTCCTGGCAGAGCTGCCTGGAGCCCCTCCTTGGTGTGCAGCTCCTGGCTGAGGTGGTCCCTTTAACGTGGTGAAGGAGAGCTGTGTATTTTCCTGGACTTTCCTTGTCCCGTTAAGTCTGCGCTGTGAGGCAGGTCTTGTGCCTTGTCCCATCTCCTTAGGTTTATCAGAGACTTTTGTCTTCCTTCTCCTCAACACTGTCTTGGTTATAGCAGATGTTGAGTTCAGGTCAGCAGCTTCTAACCTTCTTGGGGACTGACTCTGGCAGTTTGAGAGGATTCATGCCTCCGCTCCTTCTCCAGCCCCCCTGGTGTAATGAGTCCAGATGCCTACCACACCTGGAGAGGAGAAAATCCTGGTTTTGGGGGGGTTTGAATTGCATCTGGCTTCTTGTGCTTGGTATAAATCCCTTGAATTATTGTCTGTACAGCTGTTTGCTGAGGGCAGGGGAGCATAGAGGATCGGTGTAAATCTTGGTGCTGGGTCTAAGTAAACTCAGATACTTCCTCATCAGTGTTGAATCGTCACCCTAAAGATTGCAGCTTGGGCTACAAGACATCAGAAGATGCTCTTAAGCAAGTCTTGGGTAATTGAAAGTGGAAGAAAGCCCATTTGGGGGACAACTAAGAGTGAAGACACAGTTGTTGCGTAAAAGCCCTTTGGGCCTCAACTCAGGGTTTTGCTTAATCATTTTGGGGACATGTGTGACAGTCACTTTATCTCCTCTCCTACCATCGCATGCCTCAACTATTGAAGGCTGTATTTATTTTGCTGCCATGGCCATGGTGTAATTCTGCGCTGCTTGGCAAAGCCGCACCTGGATCGCATGGCGGTTGTTGCTCTCTGAGTTTGCTGGGGAGGTTTATTTCAACCCTTGGAGTTAACAATAGTCGATTTCTTGGTGAAGAAGTCAGCGGGGATCTGGTGGCTTTTGGTGGTCAGTGGGGATCTGGTGGCTCTTGCCTTGGAGAACTTGTGCTTTTAGTGATGATCGTTTTTTAGTGATTAGTCATTTGGTAATTAGTATTAGTGGTTTATTTCAACCCTTGGAGTTAACAATAGTCGATTTCTTGGTGAAGAAGTCAGCGGGGATCTGGTGGCTCTTGCCTTGGAGAACTTGTGCTTTTAGTGATGATCGTTTTTTAGTGATTAGTCATTTGGTAATTAGTATTAGTGCAGTTTTTGAGCGTTGAAGTGGAGTATCACCAGGTTTAGTTTTGAGCAAGCACGTGCAGCGTTGGGAAGTGTTTCTGAGCAGTCTGTCCAGTGCAGACCAGTAGCTGTTGAGTTCTGGAGGACACAGACTGTTCGTAGCCTGTATATGCTGGAAGGCAAACCAGTCTTACTCCCTAAGTTCAGAGCGAAATGCGCTGGTACCATGGCTGTGCACCCCATTGCATGACTGGGTGGTGTGTCAGTCTTGTCTCTTCATGGTGGAATTGTGCAGATTTCGGGGTATGGAGAGATTTTCTGGGTAGTGCTGAGTACCAGGTGCTGAACTGTCCAGAGGTGTGTTAAGGGCATTGTTTCCTTCGCCGGGGGGAGGTGTCCATGTCCATCATTCGGAAGGGAGCCTCTACATTAGCCAATCCATGAAGGACAGATCCTGATCTGGGGTAAAGCACCCGTCCACCGCGCTGTTCTCCACATTCTTACAACAAAGCAATTGAACATGAGAATGTTTTACCTCCTGTGACCGCTAGGAACTTTGACTTTCTTGGGCTTTCCTTGCTGTGGTGGTGACAGCAGCAGTGGCAATCCCAGAACGTCACTGAGAGCCTGAAAAAGGGGCTTTGCCTGTTGGTACCTGCTGTGATAAACCCCTCCAGCAGCAGTTGCATGACTTGGGCTGGTTCTGCAGCTGGAAGAGTGTCGGGAAAAATCTGTCTTGGAGTCTTTGACCTGTTGCAATGAGGAAATAGTGTTTCCAAGGCACTTGTGTACACAGCAGATGACATTGAAGGTGACCGGCGTATTGGCTGGCTTACTCCTTATATTGAAAAAACAAAATACTTGGGAGCCTGTTAGCTCTGATTCATGCTGTTGTGTTTACACCGAGCTCCACCAAGAACGGAGGTAGTCAAGGGTGTAGAAGGTATGGGAGTGCTGGTGGCTGTGGGCAGGGACTGGTTCAGCCTTTCTAGTCTTCGTGGGTAAAGACGTGTCTCAACCTCAAAACCAGCACATGTGTGTAAA
>NW_010432108.1:0-14847 GCF_000710305.1 Buceros rhinoceros silvestris
AAACAGCCCCCCTTCTCAAACCGCGACAACCCAGCTGCCTCCATGTGCCCCTAATGGCAGCAAGACAGGGGCCATGCCTGAGGCCTGGTGCAAACACGTTTTGCTGAGCTGATGTAATGAGCACATTACTGATCTGCCCCACCATACTAAAACTGGGCTAGCAAGCCTGAGACACGCTCTCTGGCCACACTTGGATGGGGCAAGAGCTTGGGTAGGGCAAATCTTTATCATAGGACCAGAGAGGCTACTGATATCCTCAGGTCTCTTGAAGTGGTGAAAAATATCCTAGGATTACCAAGGGGATAAGTTGATGGGTAGAATATCTCAGGATAGCATGTTAGTTCCTGCCTAAAACTTTCCGTTCCACTAACAACCAGGGCACAGGTTCAGCGGGATCTGTCCTCTGTCAGGAAGCACTGGGACAGCAGGAGACATTTCCCAGCAAGATCCAAGCCATCAGAAAATTTCCTTTGAGATCCAGCCTAGATTTTCCTCTTCCTACCTTCAAGTTATTTCATCTAGCCTCAAATTCTCTTAAGTTTCCTTCCAAGCACCCGTCTCACACACCACTGACGTGGAGGCTCTTTGTAACTGTGTTTCCCTGGTGCACCCATATCAGCCTTCCTTCCTGTGCGCTCGGCATCAGACACGAGCCTGCAGCAAAGTGCCTGGGCTCCCCAGCGCTGATTAAGCAGTGGGAGGATGGAGGCAATGAAGTCAGAGTGAGTAATACCCAGGCAGGAGTTGGCATTTCACTCCACCTCCCGCATGCAGTGCCCACATTTCCTGCACATCGTGGGTTTCAGTAACAGAGCTGCAGTGTCAGAGCTCCTGTGAGAAGCTGGGGAAGGGACCGTGGGAGATGTATGTGCTCCTGTGTTTCCACTTTGTCTACTGTAATATCAAGTATAATGTAATTAACAGTACCGATCTTTATATGGCATCTTTGAGTTTCAGAGCTGATACAAACAGGGCAAATTTCTCCTTCTTGAGTAATTTTTGTGGGCTGCAAGGACAAAAGTCACCTTTTTGGCTATAGACATGCTGCAATTAAAAGCTCTTTGTTGCTGTTACCAACGGTATGGCATCATCTTCCTGTCCTGAAATTCTGGACTCCATGGATGGCAGGAGCACAGCGGCAGGCTTTACTCTCTGCCCACTAACCTCCTCTGCTCCCAGGCCAGGTTCAGCTCCCTTCTGTGCATTCCCTCTGATTTGAGTGACAAGTACACAAAGGTCTGTATCACCACCAGGGCAAAACCACAGGAAAACCAGCAACTAGACAGGCTGAGGGCAGTCACGCCACAGACATCAACTCAATTCTCAACTGCAGGACCACCAGCAAAGTGAAGTTGCTGCTCATCCTCCTACAGCTAAGAGAGGATGAGGCAGGGAAGGTGAACCTGCAAACAGCTGTGTTTTTGCTTGAGAGCAAGGACCCACCACGAATGGATCATGAGGGCTCTGGATGTATGCTGGGGCTGGAAGAGCAGATGGGAGGGTTGGAAGAAAAAGGGGGTGGGGAATGCCAGGGCTGAGGGATGTCCAGAGAATGACACTGTGGTTCTCTAGGGCAAAATCACAATGATTTGTACTGCACCAACCCTTATGAAATGACCAAAATCAGAAATTAAAGAAGGGAATAAAAGACTGGCTCCAACAGTGCCTGTATGAGCAGGGGCCAGCTGTCCCCCTGAAGCACGCCCACTCCATGATGCTGCAGACTCACCTCTCAGCTCCTGCAGCTCCACGCTGAGGCTCTCAATGTTGGACTCACAGAAATCAAGGTTTTCCAGGGTCTCCACTCTCACCAGCTCATCCTGCTGCTCCTCCAGCATCAGGCTTAGCTCAGCACGGGTCTTGCCATAAGCCTCCAGGTCTCGCTCCACCTCTCCAATCCTTGTCAGCAGGATGGAGTGGGGAGAAGCTGATCCTGCCCGTGTCAAATCCTCGCGTCCCTCCTCCACCCGCTGCTCCTGGGTCTTGGGCTGAAGCTGTGCAGGGGCCACATTTTTCCGTTGGTTGCTTGAAGGAGGCTGGGGTGCAGGCCGGGAGGGCTTGACGGAGAAGGACAGAGACCTGTCTTTGGACCTCTGACCACCCAGCGTGTGCACAGGGGTTGTTGCAAGGCTGCTGGGCCGAGGAGGGGGTGGCCTCAAGGCCTTCCTTCTCTCTGGCTGCCTGGCATGGGTGGCACACTCAGGAGACCCACGGACAATGTCCTTCTCAGAGCTGTAGTCCAAGATAGAGAAGTGGCGGGAGACCTTGTCCTGCTCAGCGCTGGTACTTGACAGACTCTTCTCAAACTGTGCCAGCTGCTCTGTCAGTTTGGAGTCGAGGTCTGTGCAGCCGTCCCCCTGTGCTGCAAGCACGCAGCATTCACCCCAGCTCCCAGCCCATGTGTCTGGGCCCACCTGGGCACCTCCCAGGCTGGATGAACAAGGTTTGGCCTTCTCCTGTTGACTGTCCACGCAACCATCCAGGTCCTGGGTGCTGCTTTGGCTCTCCTGGGGCTTGGATACTGCCCAGCTAGTAGGAGAAGAAATCACCTGGCTCCTGCAGGGATCTGTGGGGGAACGAGAAGTCTGAGGGGGCACAGCAGGACTGTCTCCATCATGCTCCTGAGTGCGAGTTTCTGAGCTTCCTGGGGAGGCTGAAATGGTTCCTCCAAGCTCCAACTCTCCTGCTTGGCCAGGCATGTTGCCCCGTTGGGAAGGCAGCTGAGCAGAGGGAAGAAGGCCGTTGACCATCTTTGTGCAGTCAAAGGGGAGGGAGTCGGGTGTGCCTTTGGGATGTTCCCCTTGGTGTCCTGCGCTAGGAAAGGCCTGACGCTGTTTCAAATCTGTGCCAAGATGACCCTCTGTTTCCTCTGCCGTGTGAGACAAAATGGTGTAAGGCTCGTAGTGTGCAGCCAAGCCATCCTCTTCTTCCCCGCCATCCTTCCCTGACAAAGGAAGAGCTTCAGAGCAGGTGCTTTCCAGATCTTGATGGATGGTCACTCCACAGCTGTCACCATCTTGGGGATCCCCAGCATCCACCTTTCCCCTGCAAGGCTCAGAGGCTTCAAGCCTCACAAATCTGTGTGGAAAGATGCCAGTTTTCCCCCTCAGCTCTCCCTCCAGCCAGCCATCCTCCAGAATGCCTGTGATCCGAATCCTGTCACCCACATCAAAATCCAGTTCCTTGGACTCCAGGGCTTGAAACTGATAAAGAGCAACACCATAAGTACTCCCTGGCTCCTCTTCCTCCCTGGGGGCCATCTCCACTGTCCCATTGGTGTCACAAGTCCCTGTAGGCTCTGGATCCACTGAGGTTCCTGGTGCTCGCAGAGGAGTAAGCAGTTCCACAAAACCCTCTGGGAAGATGCCCCTGTGCCCTCTGAGTTCACCTTCAAACCAGCCAGGCTCTGGGACACCAACAATGTTGATCACATCCCCTTCCCTGAAGTCCAGTTCCTCCTCCAGCTGAGCAGACAGGTCCATCAGGGCCCGAGCTTGGCCCAGTGAGTAGGGAGGCACCTCCACGAGAGTGCTCTGGGACAGCTGACGGCTCCGAACTGAAAGGCACAGCTCTCGCACACATGATGAGGGGAAAAAGCCCTTGGAACCCCAGGTGCTTCGGCCCTGGAGCCAGCTGGAAGCCAGGGACCCACCCAGGATCACCAGGTCTCCTGCAGGGAATGAGACATACCAGTTCAAAACTGCCCTCGTGATTGCTTCTCACCTCTTACTCCTGCCTCCCCGTGTCCCTCCTGCCTGTGGGTGAGGTCTGGCACTCTGCACATAGCGCAGTGTGTGCTGGGGATGCACAAGAGAACAGAATGGGGTTAAGGCATGAAGCATGGGCAGCCTCTTGCACACACTTATCTAAGATACACAGTTTGGGCTGCTAAGCCGTGAAAGTGCACCAAAACTTTGATTTCTCCTGCAAATGCAAGTCTAGGATTTGGGGATTGGAGGGCAGTTAAAAGGCAGCTCTAAGTTTACTATGATCAGATGACTTCAATTTTTAGAGTTACATAAGTAATGATAGATCATGAGTAACCGCTATCAGAGTGGCAGAAGCCCAAAGGTCCCATATGACATGACCCATGTCATCAGGTATTAAATTCCTTGTCTCTCCTGTCACTCTAGGCAGGGTGCTGTGACTAGGCTCATGCTTCTGGAAGCACAAGTGAGGGCTATGAGATTTGAAGCAAAGGAAGGGAATGGAGGTTACCTCTCTGCAATGACAAGCTCCCTGGCTCTTGAGATGTGAAGTCACTGGTACAAACAAACAATTTTTCTCCCTGCTTCAAGGAGGGAATATCCACAGGTTCCACAAAGCTGCTAGGAAACTGCCCTAAAACAAGAAGCAGTTGTCAGCCCACCATGACCACTCCCTCTACCCCCTTCCAGATTTTGAGATCTATTCATCTCTTGCTAAAGGAACATAATCAGCTACCCCGGGGTGCTTCAATAGCATGGTAGAACGAGTTTGGGAGTCAGTAATTCCTGAGGTTTTAAATGCTTAAGAGCTAACAGAGAACAAAAATCTTTGTGCCCTCAGCTCACTCCAGGCAACCAACAGTCTGTGTTCATTACTGGGACTGTGCCAGCAGCATGGAGTTTCTGGGAACAGACATACTAGGTTTTCTCTGCTTTCATTGCTTGCTTCCCAATTCAGAGCCATGATGAGGACTGAGAAATCCAGTAGTGCTAGATCAGGAGACCAGTGTCTTGTGACTGGGTTCATCCAGCTGGTGGCCCTCACTCTGTAAGGCTTGGCTGCTGTGCAGCCTCAACATACAAGTCAGGCCACTGCACTTGGTATGGGCACATCTGTGAGTAACTGCCTCTGTCACAGCTTCAGCGCTGCTGAGGCTCCAGGGACCTTCCCCACTTGGTCACTCTTGTGAACCTATTTCACCAAGGCACCCATTGCTGGATGCCAAGCTATTCTGAACAGGCCACAGCCAGACAGGGCAGCGCACACTTGTTGGCCATCACAAGATACCACTCAGCTACTAATTTCAGTCTTGCGAGCACAGGACATGGCAGAGCCCACTGCAAAGGCCACTAAAAATGTCATTCCTATCTTTTATAATTTATGGCAAGGAGATATATGGAGTATGGGCTAATTACTAGCACTTCCAGCATTCTCTCCAGATGACCCAATAAGGCATCCGCATTCCCCAATAAAAACTGCAGATACCATATGCCAGACACCTAGAACTTTGCGTTGGGTTTAGTCAGTTTGGCATCTGCCATCACAAACCTGAGGTGCTACCAGCCGCTCACAGGCTGCTAGCCTCAGTGGCTTCCTTCACAGTTTTAACCAACTCTACCTCTTTTCCACGTCTTCGCTTCCTGCTCTGAACATGGAAACAACCTAATGCTGTTAGAAAGGAAGTCATGGAGCTACATTAATTACTCCCCACAGAGTACTGAGTAGTATTACCGGAGACAGCAGCATATCCACAGCTTCTATTCAAAAGCACTTTTTCAATTCCCTACAACTTTAGCTTAGAAAACTGGGCAGAAACCTACAACAGCAGCTCCAAGGGAAAGCAGGAAGGCAAGCGGGTTTTGAGTTAAAGTCATTAAAAAACACTTGGTTTGACTTCAGCGTGTTTCTTTATCTGTGAGCTATGACACACATCTGTTTACTATTCCTTAATAGCTTCATCTTTTTGAGAACAAGCACATCAGTTATGCTGGGAGATAAAACTTTGGTGAAGAAGATACTGGTGATTTCTGCAGAAGTAATCTGTGCCTAGTGACTTCAGCAGCAGCAGGATCAGGCACACTTCATTCAGCGCCACTTATCAGCTACATGGAGCACAGGAGAAGTCCTCCTCTCCACCTTTGGTCTTGCCCCACCTTTGTTTTAGCAGGAGACAGCTCACAGCTGTTAGCAGAGCCCAGATTGCTGCTGCAATAGCAGTCCCACCTCCATGACCAGGGTTGTCCCACTCTCATGCTGAAGACAGGCTTATGCTTTGAAGGGGCCTGGTTTTCAGCTCCCTCAGAGCTCACACATGCTCTCAACATCAGTATTAAGCTCAGAAAGAGCTGCTTTAACAGGGACTATGAGATTCTAAGTGTTTCAGTAAAAGCATTTTGCTGCTCCAGAAGTTTCTCACGCTGAGACTTGCATGCTACTTCAGACACCCAGATATTGATGGCAGCTTGTACAGGAAAATGCTTTAAAGCAGAAGGGAGGAAGTAGGGCTGAGTCAGAGGGCTTGGAGGGACACACGGACTCTGCCGCTTCGTCTCCCACTGACTTGACCTGACAAGGTCACTTGGTTGTGGATGCATTCCCACTCTCAATGCATCTGTTTCCTCTCTCCCCTTGAACAGCCACAGCGGGTCAGCGCATAAACTAGCCAGGAAATGGGCTGTCCCACCACAGACGATGGAGTACCTAGTACTGTGAAGCTTTCAAGAAGTATCTCCTTGAGAACCGAAAGTCCACTAATCTCTCTCAAAAAACAACGAACAAGCTGTCTGGATAGTTGACACAAAGGTGGCAGGAGACCAGGGACAGGGAACCTGCACCCTCACAGTTTCAAGCAAAGTCCTGTGAACAACTTAGTACAACATATTTGATCCTGCACAGTGCTGGCCAAGGGAAGGTGCGCTCACAGCGTGGGTGGATGGTTAGCTGGCACGTCTATAGATCCAGATACAGGTGTTTACAACTCTTACCAGCTCTTACCTGAGACACCTTCCTTCTTGCCAAGGAGCCAGAATTCATCCACCACAGCCAGCACCTCGATGACATCTCCCACGAAGAGGGGCAGCTCCTCAGAGACACTGGGACAGAAATCAAAGACTGCTCGTACCACCGAGCCAGCCTCCATCACGCGGGATCTGAAGGGGATCGGTACCTAAGGCTGAGACATAGCGGGGAGTTTTTTAGTGGCCAGAAACACCTGATTACATATGTAATGGGAAAGTAAAACCCTTCCCAAGCACAAGAGGCAGGAACAGTTCAAGATGGTCCTGTCCTGAGCAACCTGAAACCCCTCACCATGTGAAGGGTCTGCAGCAATGCAGCCCCCATGGTTAAATCCACCTTGCCCAGCCCCTCTGGCTGTCTCTGTGCAGACATGTGTTTGTGCTGCAGCGGGGGGAGAAGCAGCAATAAAATTGGAAGTGAATTCCCATCAGGAAGGAAGCAAGAGGAGGGGAGGAAGCTCAGTGCTTCCCTGAGATGCAGGGCAGGGCCCGCCAGGGCCAAGTGGGCAGATTGCACCACTCACTTGCATAGTCCCACCACACATGCTCTGGGTGGGTTCACCCTCCCCTCACTACTGCTCAGAGCCACAGGAAACACACGCTGGAACAGTGTCACACTTCCACTCAGCAAGAGAAGAGGCACAAAGTCCACTCAGGCAAGCTTACCCCACCATCCTCTTCCCCACCGATGAACTCTCCCTGCCCCTGCCTAGGCTGACCCAGCCTGGGCATCCTCAGACCTGGATGGAAATGTCCCTTCTGCCTTCTAGGTACCAAGCTCAGCCATCCCTCAGGAGGCCTCACCATGTCTCAGACCTGGATGGAAATGTCCCTTCTGCCTTCTAGGTACCAAGCTCAGCCATCCCTCAGGAGGCCTCACCATGTCTCTTGGCAGAAGCCAGGCTGAGATGAGGGTGCAAACCCTGTCCAAGGCTCTGAGAGCCAAGGCTGAAATTGCCCCTGCCAGGGGTCCTGAAGGCAGCCAAAGACATCCTCATCAAGAGCTATGTCCTGGATTCCCCCTTCCTCTGTAAGTGGCTCCTGAGCCAGGACACTTTTCTGTATCATCTTTTCTTTGTACCAAGCAGTCTCACCATCAAGGCAATACACCACACCAAGGCAGCAGCGGTCCCGCAGCTTCAGATGCAGCTTCCCCTCTTCCCAGTTCCCTCAGGAGGGGAACTGAAAGGTGCATCTGTCCAAGGCAACCAGGAGCCCTCCACACCTGCACCTCAGACTGGTGAGGGCTTCCCTTCATCTTCCTGTCCCACTGCAATTATGGGCAGAGCATGGCACTGCTGAGACCTCTCTGAGGTGCTTCCAGAGCCCTGCTCTCTGTGACACTGGGAAGTCAGAATCCTCCCCACCAGCTGCTTTCCCCTGCCATCACAAGCAGAGTCCCTGCTCCCTCCAATCGGATACAACTTCCCTGCAGGGGGACCCAGCCTCCTCCCCTCCCGAAGTGCCTCTACGTGGACAGTCACCCTCCAAGCGCCGCCCAGCTGGTGATACCCATCCCTTGTCAAACTGTCTCATGTAGCTAAGAGCGGAAAGAGCATGGTGACAACACATACCACCACCCACAGCAAGCACGTGGGGCCCCTGGAGCCCCCATGTCTCCATACAGCCGCGCATGGCCCACCTGAGCCCCGGAGAGTCAGGAAGAAGGGAAGCTACCACAGGGAGGAGAAAAACATGCCCGCTGACGAGGTGCAGCCAACTTCGAGTGAGAGTGCCAGTGGGGGATCCAGCCAGGGAAAGGCTTTCTGCTGACGGAACTGCCCTGTTTATCCAGTCCGACTCACCTCCTGGGAACAAAGCGGGTTTGTACTCGGCAGGAACCGCTTCCTCAGCACGTCCCTCTCCACCCCCAGCTGTGCCCCTGCTGCAGCCAGCACGCTGTCCCCCAGCCTCCCTCACCTCTGCTGTCCCTTCTGTCACTCCTATTTCTCTCCATTGCCTTCCTGGTAGCACATGGGCTCTTTGAGTCACAGGCTGTCCCTTTGTCACCAGCATTGTGCTGGCTGTACAAACAAAGAGCCCAATATCCAGCAGCCGACAGCACTTCGCCACCAAAAGAGATGAATGGACTGGAGTGAATCAGGAGCACAAAGAGCTGCAGTTCAGGGTAGCAGAAACCTACTGAGGCAGAAGGAGTAACAGTATTAAAAACATGACTATGTGGAGCAGGGAAAAAGATGGAAGAGCCATCAATTAGTTTGAAATTACTAAAGACAAGGAAGGAGTGTTGTCTTGTTTGAGGTGGCGTGGCTGGGACATGCTGCTGCATGCTCTGATGGGAACAGGAGAGCAGCAGGGACAGGCACAGCAGTAGCAGTCCCTTGCAGGCACCAGGGGCTGCCCTCCACCCCGCAGACAGCCTGACCACCAAGCTTAGGGCCCTAGGAATCCTTGTCGTAATCTAAATGTGCAAACTTCACAGCCACCCTGGAAAAGAGGGGGAAAAAAGTATTTCAGGCATAGTTGCTGCCTGGGGGTAGTTTCTCCAGGAGCACATGACAGTACAGTGAGATTTCTTGCATTTCTTCTGTCAAAAGTGTAATGTAAGAGTGGGCTGAGGACTGCAAGGATTACAGCGTGTGTGATGCAGACCCAAGCCCTGGTTTTGCTGCAGTTGATGGAGCTAAGGATACCGCCCTCCCACTGCCTGGGGCTCAGATCCTGCCCCTGCAAACAGCAGTGTCACTTCCTAACTCACCTGCAGCTCTGGGGACCCATCCATTAAAATGTGCACGATTTTCCCATGAGACAGAAGATGGAGAGGGACAGGTAGAACTGCAATCGTTCCACTATGTATATATTAATTGCAGTTATAATAAAATACGGGCACTAACATATTCATGTGAAAAGCATTCCCTGAGAGCCAGCACATGAGGTAAGAAAGTATAAAGCAGCTTCTGAAACTGCCAAAAAAAGAATCCCAACAAGCTCATGTTCCCTCAGCAGTACTGAGAAGAGCAAGATCACTCCCTGACTCCACCTGAGATTAGGCAGTATGCCCCTGCATTCGAAAACAGTGAACACAGTGAATCAGCCTTGTGGAATTTGCTTGCTTCGTAACATGAACTGAACACAAAATACTACGTTTTCCAGGATCTTGGCCTCTTCTTACTCCATGGAGTTCTGCCCGCCACTGTTTTCTCCAAACCCTCACCCAGAGACAGAAGCCTCCCAGCATCTTCCAGACCAAAGTTACTGAGTCCAGCTCTTCAGGCTTAATGGTGGACTTGAGCTTGTTCCAGATCCACTCTAGATCTGGTGAAAACAAACATCCAGCAACAGCTTGCGCAGAGGCTCCAGCAGGAAGAGCAGATGCAGGGAGAGCCAGGCTCCGCCTGAAATCCCCACTGAATCACAGCTCCTGTTGGCTGGCCAAGCACCATCCCCTCTCACCTCAAGGATGGGTGATCCCTGTCTGCTAGGAGGAGGGAGGGAGGGTTCCTCCACAACTGAGCAAACACTGGGACTTCGTGCTGGCAACAGGAGGTCAGAACTAAGAACTGCAGGACTCCCGTCCCCGCCTAGCAGCAGACCCGCCTCCAAAGAGAGCCTCACTGTGCAAGTATGAAACTGCAGCGCAGCAGCGAACTCACCCTGCTGAGAACACAGTGTCTCTGTCTTGCTGCCTGATCCTGCACAAACTAGGTAACATGTTCCTGGCGCCCGACCACAGCCTGTCCGGTGCCAAGCTCTGGGCCTGACACAACAGCATTGTGCAGCAAGGCAGAGAGCGGATTCCCAAGGCACTAATCACCCTCCCCAGCCTGCCTGTATGCATGCTCGGCACACATTAACATTACCTCCATGGAAGAAGGCCTATCCCATTTGACCACTAGCTCTGGATTGTGTCTGGTCCAGCGTGTGCTGGTCAAAGGAGGGGCCAGAATGAAATGATGGCTATTAACTCTGTTACAATATTGTTTTGAGACCTTCAGCACAGCCAGATCAAGCCACAGCAGTAAAGAGAAGGCACTTACACACTGACCCTACAACTTCTTGTATCCCTCCTCTCTTTTTGCAGCTGAAATTGTGCCAGGTGAGAAGTCTCAAATAATGGACTCACCAGCACCACAAATAATTGTCAGGCACTTTCTCAAAATGCCATGACTTAGATGGAAGCAGAACTACTGAAGATGGTGATATAAATGTCCTTTTTGCACCTTTTTGATGGTAAGCATAAGCAAACGAGTCTCTGATGAGCTTCTGTACCTTAGAAATAGGAGTTCTGTCTTCCTTTTTTTTGCTGAAAGACGCTGAAGCAAGGATTTCCAGCACTTGAAGAGATAAGGCAGCAACATGAAGAGACGATTTAAAGCTGATTACGAAAAGTATTAACAGCCACAATAAAAGGAGAGACCCAAAGGTTTTCCAGACAGCTAATATGGTGGTATACCCAAAGAGCTGATTGTGATCATGATTGTTTACCATGAGATAAAAAGCAGTAACAGATGGGTGTCACAAATTGAGCATCAAGAAAACTGAACTTCACATGTGCTATCACCATTTCTTTCCCTCTAAATAATACTTCTCAGCTTCTCACTCAAGACACAGTGCTGTTAGAACTGGCTATGGTCAGCATGACAGGGCCGTAACCGAAACACTAACATTTCACCAAACAGAACAACATGTGCAGTGTGGGCTGCCACAGGCACACTTGGTTTGCACAAGAGCGACAAGTGGATTCTCAGGCAGAAGATTTCTCAGTCTCTGCAAACACCTTAGAGCCCGCCTGAGCAGTAGACTAGAAAGGAGTCAGATTCCCAGAAATGAACAAAAGCAAAGTCTGTTGCAGAATGATTAAAGAAATTAATACTAAAAGTAATAAACAAATACTACCAGTGATTTTTTTTTTTTAATTGAAAAATGCCATGCATTTCACCTAGGCCTTTTCACGCCTCCTTCCACTCATTATAGTCCAGTGCCTGAAAAGTCCATTATAGTCCAAGTCACTGAAAACACAATCCACCCCCCGAGACGGAGATGCTCCTCGGGCCCATTGAGTGTACACTCCAGCTAGGTAGGATGTTGCCTGCATGCCAGCATGCTCTGACTGCTCCTGTCAGCCTTCAGAGCTGCTGTCACCCCCCCGCTCCCATCACTCCCCCTACTCAGAACAGAACACTCTGCAAGCTCCGGGAGGTCCTTGCTTGCCTGCACATTCCTGGGTGGGATAAACAATACCCTGCTGACCCAGGCCGCCTGGGCCTGGGTGGAGATACAGCCAATGCAGGGGCTGTGGCTTCGACAAACTGCAGAGCTGGCCCTATGAATCCCGACATAAGGGACAGGGCAGCAAGCAGCACAAAACTCAACTAATAGTGTGGAGGAGAGGAGCCTTCTCCCACCAGGGAAATGCTGACCACTGCAGCCTCTCATTAGGATGTGTTGCTTGTTTCAGCAGATCCCAGAGAACATCCCCTACTGAGCTTCACACAGCGGGAAATACTAGACCTCCTCTTCTTCACTCCACCTCCTAGACCCATATGGCTCCCAGGAGGAAGAGGAATTTCCCCACTTTAAAAAGAAATAGTTTCTTTTGCTTTGTCTGTGACCTGATATACCAAAAATCACTGAAATGAATACATTTAGGTTTGATCATCAAGCCCTCCAGAACCAGGACCACCAAAGACAAGGGCTGCTTCAGAAAGCTCTGGCTTTCCAACACGCATGTGCAAAAGTTTGGGGTATTTGCCACAAGAGCTCTGCCACATACCACACAAGTCATTCAAACCACTGCTTCTCTCCAGCTGGGCCCTGGCTGTCACAGTGCTCTCACCTGCTCTGTTGCAGGACGTGGCTGAGGGGAGGCTGGTGGCATTTCTAAGTGTAGCAGGGGCAGGAAGGAAGAGGAGCTCATGTTGGGCCAGACGGCAAGCAAATGAAAGACATCTGGAAACTAAAGCACAACATCAATTATTAATGCAAAGCAGAACACCCTGCCACAACATGTGAGCAAGGAGGCTGTGATGGATATTTAAACCCTGGCACTGGGGACCCAAGCACACGAAGGCAGAGTACCAGCTTACTAGGAGACAAGAGTTTCCCACATTCTGTGTGGAGTGGCTGCACGCACCACAGATCCCATTACCGAGTCCTGTCTTCTCACACCCCAAAGCAAGTGGTTGTCTCTCTTGCCATTTTTGCAGACAGGCTAAAAGAATACAACTTAGAATAAAGAACAAACAAAACCCCAAGAGCAGCACCACTTCTGCTGTGCAGTACCCACGGCTGGGCTATTGGAGCTAAGTAGTATACAATTACAAATCTAGTCATTACACCTTGAGTACATACCTAAAACAGGTTGAACTGGGGCTACAATGACATTCCCTAACACTGGAGCACTTGACTTTGCACCTGAACAATATTTTTCAAGATAGCTTTTAGACAGAAGCCCATTATGATGCTTTGGCTGCTGGTCAGGGAGTCCAGAAATCTGGAAATTACTTGAGTTTGGCTTGGAAGCTCTGCTCTTTGCCCACCTTCACTCCTGTTCTCCGATGCTCATTATGTCCAAAGAACCTAAATCCCCAGCTGATACCTGGCATGACATGGACCTCTTCCTGTCAGAGTCCCCTAGGTGCTCCTGAGGAGGAAGCAATAGGTTTTATTTCCTAACAGGAAGGTTCTAAAAATAAGACAAAGTAAAAGCTGTGTCACCCAGAAGTGGGGTTAAGCAATCCTTAGAATGTGATTAGAAAAGTACTTTTGCTTCAGGTCAAGGGGAAATTATCTGTCAAGGTAGTGAAGTGCTAAGGTAAGTACAACTCAGGCTGTCTCACCCAAGCTCACATCATCACTGTCACAAAGTCTAACTGGACTGTTAGCCACTGCAGGGACACCTCAACTGCACGCAGAACCCCAAGATGTCACACAGCCATGCTTCCCACAATGGCTAGCAGAGCTGGTGCTCTGCAAGGCTCAGTGCCACTCCTTTCCTCCCCGCTGCTGCTCAGGTCCTCCCATCCCATTTGCCAAGTTAACATTTCTCTAAAATTCTGTTTGTACTAGTTTTTAATGTCACTGCACTGAAACCTTTGGCCTTGGCAGAGCAGAGGATTTCAAGAACAGAACAGTAGAAGCCAGCTCAGAGACGTGGGCGTTACTGGCGCTATGCAGGACCTCACAAAGAAGCAGGACACATTTAGACACAATACCCAGCACAAGCTGCAGCCAGAGTGGGGAGTCAAGATGAGGGGGATGATGGCCACATCTCCTAGCATGGTACAGAGGCTGTATTTGGCAAAGCATCTGCAAAACTGCAAATCCTGTATCTACAAACTCTTTCAGGCCTTCTGCAGCGCAAAAGATAGAATTGCAATGGAAGTGAAGGAGAGAGGGCCTTTTCAGAAGAAACTGAAAGTTATGGACACATGACAAACCTCAAAACAGATGTCAATGCTTATGACACAAGTAGAGGCTTCCTAAGTAAGTACTACAGCAAGGAGAAGGAGATGTGAAACAATGGAGGTGGGGGGGAAGTACTTCAAATGCCAGGAATGGAAGCAGAGATGTTTGAACTCAAGAGGCCAAACTGCGTCAAGGATGGGATCAGCTGAGGCACTGCTCTGGGTCAGCACGGGAGCAGCAACCGACCCTTAGACAGTGCTGAGGGTGAGCCAGGCCTCCACTCCCTGACAAGGACACTGGAGGAGGCTCCTCCAGTTCATCTCTCTTAAAGTACAGGGCCACAGTGTCAGGCTGGCGGCAACACAGAGAGATTTGCATTTGCTGGAGTGTGAACAAACAGAGCACTTTGGTGAGGTTCTCTTAGGCTGGTGCAAGCAGAGCGACTGCTCTCAGAGGAGCACCTGGGGAAGGCACAGCGCTGCACCCTGGAGCTTCTGCTTTCTGTGTGCAACCACCTGTGCCAGCCCCCACCAGTGCTACTGCTCCAGGCTCATGGTGCCGGATCGCTCCAGGCCCTGGATGCCCACACTGTTTCTACAGGGCCAGCTGCGCCCCTGCAACAAGCTGCCCAGGCAACGCCAGGATCACCAGCTGCAGGCCTGCCTGGTGGGAGACCACCCCTGGCTGCACAGATGCGGCTTAAGAGTCCAAAATCCCAGCGCACGTAATGGGGGTGGGGGGTAGACGGGCGGCT
>NW_010432109.1:0-961 GCF_000710305.1 Buceros rhinoceros silvestris
TGCCCTGGCACCGCTTCTGTCCTAAGCCCATATCTGCGCGCTTGGCAAGTCCTCACTGATGTCCTCCAGAAGCCTTCTGGGTGGGTTCCACCCTGCTCTGTAGCTCCTCAGGCAGCTCCCGAGGTGGTTCCATCGTGACATAAGCCTGGAGGCCATTGGCCATCGTGGCCCCCAGGGTCTTTTCCCCCGGCCGGTCGCGCTTGGCAAGTCCTCACTGATGTCCTCCAGAAGCCTTCTGGGTGGGTTCCACCCTGCTCTGTAGCTCCTCAGGCAGCTCCCGAGGTGGTTCCATAGTGACATAAGCCTGGATGCCATTGGCCATCGTGGCCCCCAGGGCCTTCTCCCCAGGCAGTTTCTAGCCACTCCTCCCCCAATCTGGAGCATTGCTGGGGGTTGGTGTGGCCCAGAGGCAGGAGCTGGCACTTGTCCTGGTTGACCACAGCCCGCTGACCTTGTCCCATCCATCCAGCCTGGCCAGACCCCTCTGTGGAGCCTCCCGATCCTCCAGTAGATCAAGACTCCCACCCATCTTGGTTTCTTCTGTGTGCTGAGGGTGCCCTACTGAAGTCCATGTAGACATGACCAGAGCTCGTCCCTCATCCAGCACCACACGGTGTCTTTCTCCCTCTGTCTCAGGAAGTTTCTGGTCGTGGAATCACAGAATGTTTCAGGTTGGAAGGGACCATTCGAGGTCATCTCGTCCTCAAGTGACCACACACTCCCCGGGATGAGTCACAGAAATACCAGTGGGACAGGACCTCGGCACCTTTGGAGGTGCAACCTTGGGGGTTGGACCTGTGCCAACATCGACTACATGCTGATGGAGAACATATTCATGGTAAAAAGACACTGTGGCACACCTGGCAAAATGATTATATAGGTCCAATACAACCCTCGGGAGGTAAAAGGTGCATTTTAGCAGGAGCAGAGATTATTTCAGGAATCACCATGGCTACATCCC
>NW_010432109.1:1235-1766 GCF_000710305.1 Buceros rhinoceros silvestris
GAATAAGGATTCCCCCTGCGACTACCTAATGCCACCTATCACCGGAATTCCAGGTGGAGTGGGGATGGCTGCCCGAAGGTGAAAGCTTTCCATGCGTGTGCTACCACCCTGATGCCAAAAGCTGATACACAGCCAGGAGAGCACCCTACCAGATTCCATGCGGGACAACCCGTAACGGTCAAAATGCCCCAGACTGGGACTGTGGCAATGGTATCGACCACCCCAAAAAATCCCTGTGCCTGGGAAGCTAGAGACTGTTCAGGGAAAATACACCGAATTAACACTCGGTGGATAGTACCGTCATTTTCATTTACATGGCCGGTTGTTTTCCCAGCCAAGCATATTTCCTCTTTTCTTTTACAGGAATCCTGAATGAACTGTGCATGGACAGAAGGGGGCGCCTACGCGGACCTCGAGTGTATACAAGGTGTATTGACATTGATCCCAGCCATAACAGCATTCCTCCTGTTGGGGATAATGTGGAAGCCTGAATTCTAAGAAAGGCGGTAATGGCTGGGCGGCAAGGTTGGT
>NW_010432109.1:1784-2120 GCF_000710305.1 Buceros rhinoceros silvestris
ACAGAGGGGGGCCCCTACGCGGCCCTCGAGTGTATACAAGGTGTATTGACATTGATCCCAGCCATAACAGCATTCCTCCTGTTGGGGATAATGTGGAAGCCTGAATTCTAAGAAAGGCGGTAATGGCTGGTCGGCAAGTTTGGTTGGTAATATTATCCTACACCCTACCGATGGTCTGTGACCACAGTAATGAAGAATAGCCGTGGTCTCAGCGTATGTTAAACACACTGGAAGTACGGGACATGCCATGAACAAAAATCTAAACCTGGCTACTGTGACCGAAACCCAGCTGCAGTGTTATCATATGGGAAATTATATCTCTACTAGCCTTGTTTT
>NW_010432110.1:0-20340 GCF_000710305.1 Buceros rhinoceros silvestris
AAAAATTTCTTTACACAGAGGGTGATTAAGCACTGAAACAGGCTGCTCAGGGAGGTGGTGGAGTCCCCATCCCTGGAGGTGCTTAAAAACCATGTGGGTGTGGTGCTGAGGGACATGGTTTAGGGCCCCGGCAGTGCAGGGTGAACAGTTGGACTCGATGATCTGAAAGGTCTCTTCCCACCAGATGATTCCGGGATTCTGTGTACCTATTGTGTGACTTCTAACAAAATCAGGAGGGCAGGTCCAACATCCACTGATTCCCTCAACAGTCTGCCTCCCTGTCTGTGGGCAGACTGAACTGAAGAGTCTGTTTAGAAACACTTTTAAAAGTTTTAGAAACATTTTTGTTCAATTAAATCCACATAGCTGAAATGTAAGTTTGCAGAAAAATCAATCTAAGTTTCAAAAGGGCTGCCTGAAAGTGCACCACACAAATTTGCATGGGAAACTTAAGAAATACTTTGCAACAAAAGAAAGAAAATACCTCAAAGATATAGCAATTTTTTGGAGCAATTTCTCCAGGAAACAAGACTTACACAATCCACGTGCAGATTAGTGCAGGCATATACACGCTCCATCATTCTTTACAAATGCTCCAGCCTAGTCTATTACAGGTTTAAAGGTTTCCATGACAATTAAATTCATGCATCCTTCCTGAAAATAATCAGGAAGAAAAGGGCTTTGTCAGGAAACTCACTGAGAAAAGAGTCTCTATAATCTGTAAACATTTTTTAAAAAGGGAAGAAGACAGTTTCTGTTTCTTTCCTTAAGTTTATACTTCTAAACATGGTGATTACTGTTGGAAAATGTCCTGAGTCATAGCTATAATTAACATTAGAAGTCAAAGCGCGTAAATATATTCTTTTACAATCAAAATCCTAACTTGAAACAAGACAAACAACAATTCGTCAAACCATCAGTTTGCAGAGTCAACCTTGACGTTTAATATCCCCTTTATTAACGTGTCATTGAATTGTCTTGTTCCTTAACAAGCTATATAGAGTACATGCGGAGTATCCCCGCCTTGGGATATATTCTTGTAATATAATCTGTTTGGCTCTTTCACAGGCACCCCCTTGCCATGGGGAAGGAGCCTGCGTGCCCTTGTGAGGTTGAGAGCTGTGCTGGTGGTGCCATGTGCCTCCAGTGGGGTCTCCCAGGCCAGACAGGTCTCAACTGAAGGGTCAGACAAAGTGTGTCCACGGGCAGGATGGGCTCACTAGCCTTCGGGCACCATCCTAGGAGAAGGACAACTCTAACCCCAAACCCGGGCAGATGGAGCTTGTTTAGCCCTGTAAGGCATCCATCATCTAAGAGAAGGATACTGTAACCAAACCTACGACCCGAGGACTTTGCTGTCACCGTCCAAGCTCGCTGGGCCCTGGCAGATGAACCTCAGGTGTAAAGGGTGGAGCCAGTTCCATGCACGCTGCGCCTCACCTAAAAAATCCACCGCGCAGGCTTGAAGGGTTTACTCACGTTTGCAAAGCCCTGTAGCAACAGGCGAGGGACGAAACAGCAGGTGAAAAGATGTCACCGGAAGCTGCAGACCCAACCCTCAACCGGACTTGCCTGTCCCGCATTGGCCTTTTCAGCCATCAGCGCGCTTGCAGTGAGCGTGGGAAAACCCTTCCCAAATCTTGATCCGCAAAGCCAAGCCACGATGATGATGATAATCTGTTTGGTTTATATAACTTTGTACTTAGACCACAATATCATTCATGCTCATGCTTACTCCATTGCTCCAGCAAGTAAAAGGGATTTTCCTTTACAAATTATGATCAGTGCTGCCATAGAAGTTGATGCAATTAATGATTAAAAAACCTCCTCAGGAATAGATCTTTGTTGAAAACTCTGTTATACTTTTGTCTGTATAGCAGGATAAGATATGCAATCATACATAGAATTGAACCAACTCATAATTTATCATAAAACATAATATTGTTTGATGAATGAATCTTACCCAAGGCAGCAGAACTGGAATTTTAGCAGTTCATGAGGGATGAATGATAATAAATAGACAGAAAACAGAGGTATCATTGAAATTATGGACTGCCATTTATTGTATGGTACTTGAGCAAGCTTCAGTTATATTTCCCAAGATAATCTTCTATTTTGTGCTTGAGCTGCTTGGAAAAACTTTGTCAAAAGTGTTGGGTTTGTGTTTGGGGTTTTTTTTAAATAAAATTTCTGATCTGAAATTATAGTGAAATAAGATTTCTTGCAGTCAGCCATTTTTGTCTTCTTTTGTGGGAGAAAAAGAGAAGAGAGTTCCAACAAATTGAAAATGCCTGATTTGATGTATTAAAGAAAATGTTTCTGTTTTATTTCAAACTTTTTAAAAATAATTTTGTTTTGTTTTATGTTAAATTTAGAATGAAACATTTTAAATGAAGGACACCATCTTTTTTCAAAATTTTCTTTTACAGAAAATATTTAACTGCCAAGCTTCCAAAGATTCTTTTTGTCATTTTCACCTCTAATTCTCCTCTCAAGTTGGAAAAAAATAGTTTCTTAAAGTGAGGAATATTCATTTTCTGCCCACGACCAGTTGTGTCTAAAGCAGCTACAATTAATTAGAAGCAGACTAGATATAACACAGAGGCCAGCCAGTCTTCTCTAGTTTGTCCACTACATCTCTCTGACAGTATTTCTTGTTTTCATCATTGTTGAATATTATTTTCTGTTTTTTCTAATTTTTTTTCTTCCTCAATATTCCTCCTAATGGTCACTCTGAAAGCAATGCCTCCTATTTATTTCCATGGAAACTGCAACAGAGATGCAGAGCACAATAACACTGTTTGACAGAGCAGATTCTCAGCTACAAAACACTGTTTTTCGACACGGTCCCCACCACTTTCTCCAGCGATGGACAAGAACCTGCCTGCTGTGCTTGTAACAGTCTGCACCAGCAGAGGGGACCCACCGTCACTGTCACCACTGCTGGAACGTGTCGCCCACCGCCTCACTGTGCTGACACCCAGTGTCTGACCTCTCTAAACATTCAGCAGCGTTGATGAATGCCAGTGGGTGCAACTTTTTCCTATGGAGGGATTCAGTCCCACACCTTTGCTCCACAGGCACTGCCATGTCAGACACTGTGCTGCCAGGCTGCCCCTCTGCTGCCGGCTGCTGCAGGGCAACAAAATTTAACGGAGTGTTGGTGGGAAGGGTCAACCTCCACTGCCGCACCACCAACATCCACCCCTGACATCGTGGGCCAACATAAAAAAACAGGACTGTTAGAGTGGCCCTGATATTAGCATGCAAGAGCACTGGCTTCCTGTAGATCTAAATAGGACAATATATTGAGTTATTAGCACCTGAGTGGTGTAAACTAGACTGAAGTTTGTCTTGTGGAAAGGTAACTTCTGCAAGTTCTCTCGCTTGTGTTGCTTCTGAGAAGTGAAACCTTCACTTGAGGTACATCTGTCCCTTGTTCTCTACCTGACTGTCTGCTTTCACAATCTTGAAGGCTCTTAATGGTTAAAACCTTTGGTCCTCTAGGGTAGGTCTGCTGCAGGAAGAATGAACAGAGGAGTAAAAGCACATACACCCTGACTTCATAAACTCTCTCTCCACAGGAAACAAGGAAAATTGCATAGACTGACTGAAAAATTGTTTTTCTCCTGCAGGTCTATTTATTTTTTTAAAGGAACAATTATTTCTTTCAAAACAACTTTTGTTTTCTTGAAAAGAAAAAAAAAAGAACAACAACCCATGAGAAATAGGTACCATTCCCTGCATTCACATGTACACATACAGATTTTTATGAAAATTTTCACTGTTATTTTGGTTTGGAGGCAGGGAACAAAGGTGAGGGAAGTGTTTCAACTACCGTTTTGGAAACAGGTGTACTCCTTTGTGATGGGCTGTGCCAAATCATCACTCTCAAAACAAAGGTACGTATGCAGGAAACAATAAGAAACTAATACCTATTACAGCATGAAACGGCTGCCTTCTAATTTTTCTTTCAGATGTGCTTCCGCTACAGTTGGCCTGACGTGTGGTTTAAATCTATTAATTCCAAATACAGTTTCTCTCATGTTATTTTAACAATTATCTCTGCTCTGCACAGGGCCAGCCTGCCTCATCACTGGCATGACGGTTCCTTCCACTGTATCTTTCTCCTCCCGCTGCTTGGCATCCAGGGAACACAGTTTACTTGTCTGAAAGTGGCGTGTAGCACTTTCTTGGTTAACTGACTCCGTTCTATGCCAGAGCATACTCCCCTACAGGACCAGCAAAGCAATCTCATGGCCAGAGCAGAGCATGAGCTGCCTGCTGCATTGAATAGTTGTTGTCCATTAGACAAGTGGTACCAGCAGCACCTGGTCCGAGTGTACCTAACCTCTCAAAATAAACAATTATCACCCAAACAAGGGTCAGCATCAGTTAAACAAGCTTCTCTTAACAGATTCTGCCTTTTCTATGGCAATCCTTTTGTAGTTTTGCTTTCAGCTCCATCTTGCACCATTCGCTTTTCTGCTGAGTTGAAGTCTCATAACCCAAGACTGTAGCCAGATAAGGCCATTCCCCATACCTAACGGCACCCACTGCTCAGGTTCATTTAAAAGACGCTCTGACACACTGACTAACATCTGTCAGCTAACTTCCCTCCCCCTTCCATTCTCTCCAGCTTTGCTCACTCCTCCAGTGACTGAATGAGCAGTTGTAGATCTTTCTCTCCTGACACGCTTACCTTCAGCAGCAGCACTGTTAACAACATGCACTCTTAAATATTGACGTTTGAGTGAAATGCACAATGCTCATCTTCACAGTATCATAGCAGGGCCTGTACAAATGTAGTCTGCCATATTTGCACCATCAAGATGTTGTGATGGATCCTTCACTTGCAGTGAGAAACACTAGCTTATGTTTCTGAGATGTTTAAAACTCTGGACAGTTTGATACGGTCCTTGAAATACTGCTCATTACAGCATCATGGTTTGGGAAACACCCCATTTGTGAAGACGTCAAGCAGTCAGCCACTTTTACAGTTTCTGCATAGGAAGAAAGCAGAAGAACAATATGAGAATGAAATTTTTTATGCTCATTTGTTCACCTTGTATCAGAGAAGGATGGAAGGATTTCTCTATAAAGGATCAAATTACAAAGAATAGAAGGTGGAGTTTGGCTTGTGCCTTGCAACCCTATCAACTGCCCTCGTTGGAGTATTAAGTAAAAGAGCAGTGGAACTGGTAGGACATTACCTGCTGATGCCTGGAGGGTGGAATGCTGGGGACGTGGAAGGCAAAGGCAAGCTAAGGCTACGGACTGGTTTCTTTTCCTTCATGACACACACTCACTGCTGGGTAGCCAAAGAAGCTACCTCAAAGCACCCTTGCACAATACCTTCTCTGTTTAAGAAATGTTAAGCTTCATTGCCTTCTGTTCACCTTACCCGCCTTTTTGGTATTGTACTGAGGTCTTGGGACTTGCGGATGAACTGGAAAACAGGGGCTCAGTATTACAGAGCTGGGATAATAAAGGGGAAGCCTCTGAGTAGCACATCTGCTTCTACAGTTCCTCACATTCAAGAATGTATGCTACGAGGCTGCCAGGTGTAAAACATGGCAAACTAAGCAGGTTCTTCTCTTCAAGTCCATCATAATAGATTAAGGCATCCAACTTTCGGAATAATTTCACTGCAGTATCTTCCGAATGACCAGGAGGGTGGGAAGAAACTGTCATTGTTCACTTCTCTCCCCATTTCCTTGGATCTTTGCAGTCCTCCACTACAGCAAATAAAATTCATCTTGATTATAATCCCTCTGCAACCCATTGCAGCACCCTTGACTGACGATAGTAGCTTGAGTTTGTCACAGCAGGGCTGGGCCACGCCAGGCCTCCATCAGAAAGCCTGCCAATTTCCAGTCTCTGAATCATGGATGATAACAACTGTATGGCTTATCCAAAAATACTATTCTGACTTTTTATGTGGATGGTTCTTTATTCAAAGCAAATAGCTTGATTTAGTGACTAGTTTTCTCTAGATACTTTCATATTATTGTATTTATCACATAATCACCAACTTTCTTACCGTACACAAACACAAACTTATTTGAATTTCAAGCATTACATAACTGCCAAATTATAAAACAAATAGTTTATCTTTTTCCAACATTACCAGACAAATATAACAACGAACATTAATATTATCTTTACTTCCTTAAACTTCCACCTGTAGCTGCCAGCACAAGGTAAGTGAACGAGGGCAAATCTTGTTTCCTTGTTTCTAGAGAGCCCCACCTCCTTTTTCACCCTTTCATAGGCTTTAAAGATGACCCAACAAACACCAGTGAAAATAATCCTAAGGCTCCAGGAATCAATACTTCCCCTCCAAAACATACTTCAGAAAAACAACATCAAATTAAAGTTATTATTACATGTTTACTTAGACACACAAGCAGTACCCATAGTACACAGAGTTTTAAGGCAGATTTAAGGTACACAAGGAGGACGCTTTCGAGTGAGGTATATTGCAGAACAGCAAATAACAGCAGGAGTAGGAGGCAATACATCCCTTGAGATATAAACTATCTTACAGTGTAGTGCAAGACCATAAAACGCAGCAGCTACCCCAGCATTCACACACTGAAATTTCCTCTCTTTGCTTATCCCACAGCGGTGCATGTGCTGCTATCACCATCTTGTTGTCAGGGCTTTTCCCTGCAAGCCCAAAGGCATGTTTTTGATTGGGGAGTGTCAACCACAGACACTGAAGAAACAGTGATTACTCAAGCTTTATTCTGTTCTGCAGGTTCCTCTAAAAGGAATTCACTCCTTCATGGAAAAAAATCAACCCTCACAATGTTTTTTGAAGTTACAACTAGGAGATTTTTTTTCCCTCCTAAAGAGCAACAAACCCTGTCACACTGTGACATAGGTAACAAACTGTGAATCTAATGAAGTGTGTAATTGTACAGCAGATTGCAGCACAGTATGCTATTACTAAAATCAACTGAACTGCATGCCAGAAGCGTGGAAGTCCCAGAAACATGGCACTCAATGCAGACTGAGCTGAACACACAAAGGACCATTTCCAGCGGGGAAGAATGAGCCAGCCTTGGTTCATCCAGGCTAATGGCGCCTGCACGCATCCAACAAAACGACAGAAGACTGCACAGGAATTCAAAGTCTAAAAAAAGATGCAGGAGCAAATTTGGGAAACTCTGTGTGGTGGCAGGTATCACACAGAGATTCGTGGCATCATAGGTTTGTACATATTTGTCTCTGTCTTTTTTGGATGTGGCTCTCAGTGTAGAGCTCTAATGCTGCATCTCTTTTCCTTGAAATACAGCAAATTGATGATTCCTTTTCAAAGCTGTCTGTGTAAGACAACTATTTCCCTTTTATAAAATCCTCTTCCTCAAAAAGGACTAGTTTTGGGATGTGTGCCATTACACCATGCAGTTTCTAAATTTGAATACTGACACTTGCATAAATAACATTAAGAGTGAGAATTTCTGTTAAATAATCTACACAAAACTGACCTACATTTGCAAATCTCCTTTGAACCACCATAACAGAAATACTCATGACATTAAAACCAAACAGCTATCATGATACCGAATTCAGAGCTCTGTGCGTCCACCACAGTAGGACTCCAGTAAAGTGTAGTTTTGCTTCAAAGCTGCTGACATTATCGCTGTTGCTTTGGGCACTTAGCAACAGATGGCACATTTCTGGGGAATTTTGCAGGCAAACACATGCACACACTGTAAGGTACCGTTTTGCCTTGTCTGGGAGCAGAGTTTGGGAGGACTAGGGACTGCAAGTAAATTTACAGTGAACAGATAGAAAAACATGCTATGAAATAAGAGTGAGTATCCCCAAATCAGAAAAAAACAGATTGAAATCTACTCTGAGGCTACAAACATGACTGATACTAGCATATCTGAGTAGATAGAATTTGTCAGTGTTGGGGAAGTATAAATCAGTTGCTGAAATCACATTTGCTAAAGGGACTTGAGCTGAATACTGAAGTGCCATTAGTGCGTGGTTTCAAGCAGGAAGCTTTATGCAAAGCCCTAGTGCTACGCTTTCCACGCATGAGGTATAGGACACGAACCCTGACCTACCCAGGGGTAGGACCCTCTATCTCTTTGGCAGTCTTCAGGTTTGCACAGTTTATTGAGGATTTTTGGGTGGCTGACCGTAAGCAGCTCTACTCTTTACCACTCTCAGTACTAGCAATTCATTGTGAAACCGGTGGATATCCTCACCGCACCTGGATCTCTCAGCAGAAGGGAAAAAGGCTCCCAGTTTGCTAAAGATTTCAGAAAGCGTGCATTCATAGGTTATGTAGCAGAAGAGAAAAAAAAAAAGCAAACTGTGCTGGAAGATGTGTGCAGGAAAACAGGTGTACAGCAGCTTAAATAGGGTGAATAAAGCCAAGTCATATCAAATGAAGCCAGAGAACAAAGTGAGCTACTTGTGTCTTGCATGAGAATGGAAAAATCGTGCTGCAACAGGGACACACACAGTGGTAAAGAGGTGAAATCAGCAGAAAATCATCTAACCTCCTGAAAATTACAATTTTTCCACCAGACTTTCCTGTTCCTAATGAGCTGCTTTTGCTTTTGACACAAGACAGATACCATTTAAATAATCATTTGGTTAAACATTGCCCACTGATCCTGACTGAACTGCTCTCATTGTAAGCAGAGTGCTATATCCGACTGATAACACATACACTTAATGCTTCAAAAGGGCTGGTTTCACAATTTAAATTTACCTCTTGCCTTTAGAAAAGTCAGGCAAAAAAATGTGAATGAAAGTAGTGGGGTTTTTTATTATCTTGTTGATTATCACAGTTCTACCACGCATGGCTTGGTCGGAACTGAACTAATCCCCCAGTGACAGATTAAATGATGCTGTCTGTTCTCTGATTCAGTTTTCTCTTAAAGAGACTTAAAATTAATGGTCCCTCACACAGGTCCTGTCTCCAGACTGGTTCTTCACTCCATTCCACACGACACTCCAGAAAAAAAATCCAAAACAACACTTTTTTCCTCTTCTAGTTCTTCCTCCCAAGGTGGATTCCTGTTCCACATGCAATAAAGCCAAGCTTGTTTGAGCATCTGTTCTCTGATTTAGTTTTCTCTTAAAGAGACTTAAAATTAATGGTCCCTCACACAGGTCCTGTCTCCAGACTGGTTCTTCACTCCATTCCACACGACACTCCAGAAAAAAAATCCAAAACAACACTTTTTTCCTCTTCTAGTTCTTCCTCCCAAGGTGGATTCCTGTTCCACATGCAATAAAGCCAAGCTTGTTTGAGCACAAAAGCCAGGAGGAAAGTTTTACTGTTCTGCAGAGGCCACTAGGACCCACCTGCACAGTAGTGCGTACCTGGGTCCTTTTGCTTATATTAGCTCTGAATTAAGCTGTCCCATTCCTGTGCAGCTGTGCACCCACTAAAACTCCTGCCTGTTATGTTATTAATTACTACCTGTCTTCAGCATATGGTACTGCAGTACTCTGGAGCCATTTTGCAGGAGCTGAGGGGATTTTCTGCATTTCTGAAACTCTGGCTAATGACTGGCTTTCAGGTCAAGAAGAGACCCCTGCTGTGCTGCAGTCATAGCTGCCTCCTTGTGATACACCACGGCATCAGAGTCCTCGCTCTATCGCTGACTTGCTGAGGAATCACACATCAGTTGCTTCATCACGCAGTGCATTTCCAAGTTCGAAAGTATTACTAGTGAGAGCAATGTATTGCTACTGTAGCACCAAAACCATTTGTTTATGTCTCATCAAGCATCACCAGAAAGTGCTAGTCTGAAAATTGAGTTGCTCTTTTATGGCTACTCTTTCCTCATTACAAAATTAGCCAAAAATTCTCATTTATGGATGAGCTTCGGGAAAATACAAGAACTCTTACTTGAGATAAATCAAAACATTTGAAGCATTGTTTCAGTGTTCACTCCTGTGTATAACAAGAGGCCATACATTATAACCCAGAAAATCTAAACGTTCTGGAACATTTTGGTGCTTTCCAAATTAAGTTCAAAAGAAAATTGTTCAAATGCCTATCACATTCTATTGAAGTGACATATTAAGATGGAAAAATCATTGTCTAAACAATTCATGTGCATCATCCCCAGTAGGCTTGATTATCATTTCAGTTGTACGGGCAAAATTCTCACTGTCTTCATCGTGCTTGCCAAAATGCTAGTCCTTTGATTTTGGTAAGACACACTGTTGAAGATGCAGAAAACAACCAGAGCACGTATTTCTCTTTCTTCAGTGTTTTTGGCTTTGAGCTGAGACACAGGAATAAAGGCTGAGTTTAGAAATTTAAATCCAATCTGGTTAAAATGAGGCATTTTTAGGAATCAGTTTTCAGAACAGACAAATACAGACCCCAAGGACCAAGGACTGGTCTTTAAGAAGAGCTTGTCCAGTAGCAGTCCTGAATATGAGGGCCAGAATGTTCACAACAAGCTTACAGAAAATTTAGAAAAGAAAAAACAAATCATATTGCATTTTATTCAAACAAATCCTGAATACACTTCCTATTCATATTAAATGCTTGGCACCCTTTTGATAACAAAATGAATTTGGCTTGAAACTCTATATAGTTTCAATGAGTTTATTTAACAGGAGTTCCCTTTAACATAGTAAGCTCCCTTTAACTTCACAAGTTCTTTGTAACTTAAGAAGTTCCCGTTCACTAAATAAGCCTAAGTCCTAGTAGAGCTTACTCTAAGTAGTAGGACAGCCAGTTCCACCAAACTCTGTTTCTGCAGGAACTCATATCATGCCTACCTGGAAGCTGCCTCCCATTTGCAACTCATATTTAACTCAGTTTCTTCGACAGACAAATGCTACTGCATTGGCCTTAGATTGGTTTGTGGAGTTAATTACTGAGCTGAATCCCCTTGTTTCCAGGGGTGTGACTGGCTTTTATCCATGATGTCTGCTGGCTGGCACAAACCACTTCCCTTAGGCAAAGACAAAACAGCCTTAGTGTGGCACACTGGTCAATCTAATAAACTTTACTGAGAAACTGAATAATGGCCAGGCAAATTACAGGGACAGAATGAAATACAGGGATGTATTTCATTTCACCCACTAGCACAAGCAAAGCTTGACAAGAAGTTTTGCATTATCTATACGACACAATGCAGAAAAACAGTCCAATTCAGCCTCAGATAAACTCTGTGAAGAGAAAGTCAGACTCACTTTCGTTTCTCCCGAATTTTCACATCTGACTAAAATGCCAGTTAGAAAGTTAAAGACCTTATTCTGGCCTTGCATTAATGAGCAGAGATAAGCAGTTCCAAAAGCCAATATATGGTACTCAGGTGTGTCGAAACACTCTTAGACGTAACTGCTTCTCTCCGGTGATAACAACAGATAGCAGAACAATCCCTCTCCTAATTGAGGAAACTCATGGGTGTGATGCTCCAAGAATCACAGAATCACAGAATCATCATCCGGCCGGAAGAGACCTCAATGCTACATTGTGAAGTCCTGTGTAATTGAACTCTTGAAATCATTGCTTTTAGTGCTGTGTTATGAAAGTGGCAATTTTCAAGGAAAACCATCGTCTAGTCAATGCTTGGAGTTTTATGTTTTCTGTTCCAGGTCTTCTGTCTTTCCCCAGCCCTTAACCGTGTGTTGGATATTCCACTTTTGTCCTGTGCAGGTTTGCATTACAAGTCTGTATGAAGCTGGATTGTCTCCTGTGATTTCGAGACATCGTTTAGTGCTTCTGTTCATTACAGCTGATCCCTACAAAAGGAAAGGAAATATGAGAGAAGCTGAGGGGTTATAGCTTAGTGCTCAATCTGGAAGAAATTCTCTTGGCCTCAACAAATATGTCTGAGAAAGACTAGTAAATCACTGGCCTGAAAAAACTTACTGTGTTTTCCTCAGGCTAATGACGCATGACAGCTTATGGAACTCTCCAAGGCATATTAAAATATATTTAGAGATGTACTTTTTGTCTGCTTTTTTGGAATTTGGGGATGGGAGGTATTTGGGTTTTATGAGTTTGGGGCTTTTTACAGTCAAAAAAATCATCTTAGCAAATTTTAATACTGCAACCTGCTTTGAAAAAAAGAGAGATAGTTACAGGTAAGAACATTCATCTCTTATCTCTAAGTCAATATTTCAGTAGCAGCTATTGCAAAAGGCATGGGGTGTGATTAAGTCAACTCATCACGCTAGAAATAAGGATAAGGGGTAGGGCTCCAGAGCAAACAGGATCTCACCCGCCTCCTTCAGGCAGCCAGTTGTTTCACTGTGATAATGCTTGATGCACACAAGGAACTGAAGGTTTACTTTTAAGGTGGGTCTGAACATTCCAGGAACACACCTGCACCTTTTCCTAAGTTTTCTGCTTACAGACCAGACTAAAGACAAAGCCCATATAGGCAGAATTTCTGGAGATCGTGTGGGTCTGCGTTATTTGGTGCACATCAATGAAACCTTTGTCTCTTCACCAATTCAAGTCCTCTGTTCTGTACCACACTCTCACAAGATTTGTCTTCTGCTTAGTTTGTCACTGAGAAAGGGATACAGTAAACATGCCCATACATTACATGTACATTTAAGTAATTATTAATTACATAAAGCTAATAAGGTTTGAACTGTCTGAGAGTCGAGAAGCAGCATGGCTTCCTTTCCCACCTCTCCCTCCGACATTATTGCTGCTTCCTGTTTGGCCTGCACCAGCATCATGGCATCTGAGATTAGCTGACTAAGTGTCCTGGTTTTACTGGGACAGGATCATGGAGTCAATTTTCTACTCAGGAAAGCTGCATTTTTGAGAAGACTGCAGCACCTGATTCAGTGAGAACAGAGCTGGTAGGAATATGGAAGTATCACTTGGGATCTTAAGCATGTCAGTATCGGCTGGCACAAATCCTGCACGAATGGAGATAAGTGAACATGGTGTGAAGGACCTAATCACCAGCTTAACCTGAGCTCTGAAAGGATGAACGTAGTCTGACCTCCAACATGGGTTTCCATGCTCTTACAGAAGATGGTAACAGAGAGTGAGCAGGACAAGGCATCGGCCCGCTTTTACCCTAAGACCAATAGGTCCCATGGGAAGGCTGGGAAGACAAACAGTGGACAGTGGAGAGAGTTCACATGTGTAGTCAGACCATCAAAAGCAACAGTGGCACCTGAGCTTGCATGTTCCCTGCCTGTTAGCTGAACTGTGATAGCTGAGCAAGTGAGTCGTTTTAGTCAACCCAGCTAAAAATTAGAAGACTTAAACCTTTAAGTAAAAGGCTTAAACCAGCTGATTCTACCAAGACAGACAGTTTGACAAATAAGTAGCTATGGTTCAGATAACAAGCGAGAACTGGTTAAATTCTGGTAACTCAGCTTCGGTTGTGTGACCATCCTCATGTTTTTAACATCACACACCCCTGAAGGCTCAATCACCTCCACCACAGCTCTTGCAGCGGCACCTAGAAATCGTGAAATTGAGGTGACATTATTCAGAAGCAAACTGCTTTGTGAGGAGAATGTCTAAGGATTCATTATAGTGGGAAAGATTACTGAAATGTAGGGGTATAGAAATCCACCTACCTGCTTAAAATCCCAGTGCATGTTCAGGCCTTTATTCACAGCTGTGTCACAGGGCTCTAAAACTGGCAGGTCCCCTCTCCCAGGGTCTGTTAGGCATCTATCAACTGCATTCCGTCGGGCACGTAAACCTCCTACATACATTTCTCCAGTGCTACTATAAAACATGTGCTGAAAGGGAAGGCAACACCACTGACAGTGAGTTGAGATACCAGGGAAACCTCATCAGTGGATGAGAACAGATAGTTCCCAAACTGGTAATGAGAGGTATCAGCTGTACTGCACCAGCATTCAGTGATCTCAGTAATGAAACCAGGATGAATTTGACCCAAACAACATTTTTCTGCTTTTCAGAGAAAAAAAAGCAAGATGCTTACAATCAAATGGTAACCCTTAGCTTCCCTCCTACTGAGAGGACAGGCAGTGAGGTCTAAGGAAGAGCTCCACCTCTCTCCCATTCATCCTGCTGATCTTCTGTTAATCAAAAAGATGAATCTGTATCAATGTGAGGTCTCACAATTTTTTGGCAAGGCAAAATCAAAAGCCTTAGTTTAATGTATTTAGATCCCCACAGGAATCCGCTCTGCTGCCAACTGCATTGGGGAGCACAATTTAATGAAATAAAGATTTATATTCCTCTTTAGAGAGCACAGAGATAACAGTTTTGAAGTGCCTATTTCATGGCCCTGTGGAGGCTTGAAAGGAAGAGTTAGCAACAGCTCATGTGTGAAGATCTGATCAGTTGCTTGTATTACCTGTGGTTGGTATGCATGACAGGGATACATAATTGGCGTGTTTCCAGGGACAGGGCCTTGATCAATACAGAGGTCTTCTTTCAAAGTGTTTTTCATCTGCAGAATAAAACAGGAAATTTACCACGAGGAGTGGCATTCCAAGCAATTTCAACTCCTCACTGCTATTTTTAGAAAGTGTCCTGAGGGCAAGGCTACTTTATTCAGAGTCCTGCATCAAATCCTGAAGTGGAAGATACAATATGGGTTTAGAAAATAAATCTCAGATTACCTTTGTAGAAATGATTTATCACAGCAAAAATCAAAAGCAAATCCTTCAAAGACTCATCAACATCATTCCATGTAGCGCCATGTCAGAAGTCTACCAGGCAGCTCCAAACAGGTAAGTCCCCCTGCCCAGCTCCAGCAAGGTATGCAAGCTTGGGTCTAGAAAATCCCTGCCTATATTAAGAAGCCACTGCAGCCCAGATGATTAGCTCTCTCTTTCTCAAATAGCAGCCTGACTGCCAATGTATTACATGGTATCTTGATTCTTGTCTGCGTGCTTTCCAAATTATCCTGCTAATCTCCGCACAAAGAAATCCATACTATTCCACTTAAAAATTTAGGGCCTTACAGGAAGATATTGATCCATTTTTGCTTGTCAACAGATGAGTCTTGCACATAGTAAAAAAAAAAAAACCAAACAAAGCTTGTTAAGCACTTTCCCAAACTACTGTTGCGCTCCCATCAGTTTATACACAATAAATACAGTTTAGGAAGCCTAGACTGACAACTAATATGAAAAATCTAATGTCTAGAAAAATCTAGTGTCTAGAAAGATCCCTAAAGTTTCTATGATATATAATAGTAAAACAGTGTTCAGAACAGTTCTTCATAACAGTAGAGCTAATGAGTTGTTCCATCTTTCAAATAAATACACTCAATACTTACCGTTCCATAGCCAACAATGTTGGGAAGAAATATTAAATTAGGGTAAATATTCTTTATGTACCAGTCAAAGCCTTTACAGTTCAGTTTTTCCCTTAACTTTTTTCTGGAAGAAATGTCTCCAAAGTCTATTCCAGGATTCTGCAAGAACACCATATTTAATTTCAGAACATTAAGGTGGCCTGAGAAACTAGGGAAAATACAGGATTATTTCTCCATATTGTCTATTCATAAGATAAAAAATTAAAGTTCATTAAAAAAAAAGTGCAGTTTTTAAATTTCAGTATTCCAGAACATATTTTGCCTATAAGCACCAATAAATTACTGAAAAACTAACATGTTATGACTTCATAAAGATGAAGAGTATCAAAGGTAGATATGGCTAGGAAGTAGTTTTCCTATTTCGTACAGACAAAAAAAAAGTCTCATTCAACATGAAAATTAAGACAGAGCTTGTTAACAACCTTAGTTTGAACAATAGTCTGTTGACTGCGATGCTCATTTCGTATGGAAGCAATCAAGATTCTTGTTTTTCCCAGGCTATGTAGCCTCTCACACAAAGTGGAGCAGCTCCAGCAGGAAAGTTTGTTAGAGATCAGTCACGTAGGAGCTTATACCCTGTCTTTAAGCAGTTCCCTGAAATGCATTCTGTGGCCTGAGTAAGTTAAGTTAGGAATTTCAAATAGACTTGAACCAGTTTTTGATGACTAGCATTTTCAGGTGAAAATTTCTAAATATTTACAGAAAAACTTAATTAATGGGGAAGAGAAGTGGATTGTTCTGAAGTTTAATTTATGCTTTATCACTATATATTTTAATTGGTTTCTTCAATATCTATTCAAGCAAACAAAGAGGTGGGAGGCCATTCTTCCTTTGTTAAAGATTCATAACTGCACCGAAGTGCAGGATGGGAAAACTCATACTATTTTTTATTTTTATTAACTGAAGTTATCAATACTCAAAAGACCTAGTCTTGACACTTCCAGTATCTTCAACATTTTGTGCAGGAGAAAAATTAAAATCATATAGAGCACTACTGAATTTAATCAAAAGGGAAAAAACCCCCTCTGTAATTTAAAGGACTTATGTTCTTAATTTTGCGGTATGACCATTTTTCAACCTTTCAAGGATTCTACAAGACTTTCCCCTTTTTCTTCCAGGAAAACAAAACCAGAAGTTTGTGCTACAGCGAGGAGAACTCACTAAATAAAAGTTGTTGGGTATGTAATGAAAAGTAATTGAATTCTCTAATTAAAGTTCAATTTTGCCTATTTAAAAGATATTCAGGAACACCCAGATCACTTAGAGACATGCTCGTGTGCAAAGTTATGAAAATTCCAGGTAAAATGCTCTCTACTTTTCCTAAAAAAGTTAAAATACACATTAAACAATTTCATTTTATATTCTTTAAGCTTGGCATCAGCTCTTGGTCTGAGCCTAAGAGAAACATGTCTATGGCCATGGCTCTTGGATGCCATCCATATCAATAATCATTCCATATCAATAATCATTCCATATCAATATTAATAATATTTTTTTCCAGAGTGACTCTTATAACCACACTACACCTCCATACTGAAACATAATTTGAAACACAGAGAAACGCTGCCACCTCAATTGGAATGTTCCATGCAAAATAGACCATGTACTTGTAGTCATCCATCCACACTTCAGCTACTCGCAAAGCATTGCGTTTCATCGCAATGCTCAAGTCCAGCAAGTAAGGCTTGTGAGCTCTTTCCAGATGTGCAATTCTTGAACAGGGCAGCACTTCCACTTTGCCTCCACACAGCCAGGCCTAGGTCGAGAAGAGAAAATTTGAGGTAAAGTTGCTTATATATTCAACCTCTTCATGCTTTTTGTTAAAGTGCTCCCATTTCTGCTCCTCCCAGTCCTTCACCAGAGGAACTAGCATGCCCTCAACATTTACAGCTCTATTTCCTGGCATGAGTGAATGAAAAGAATTTTTTCAATACCTTTATTTTCTACTCTGTGTAGCCTTATCACAGGTCCAGGCATATTCCTTCTTGTCTTTGATTTGTCATCACAATTAACAAAACTACTCACCAGTTTCCTGTGACAAGGCACTCAGATCATTTAGCACAGATGCACTATGGCAAACCGGTACATGGCTCCAACTGATCTCACTAGGACCTAGAATGCTAAATACTGTGGGGCTGAATCCTTCAGAAGTAGTGACATTGCCCAAGACATGCCACGAGCAAAAGTGGATCAACAAAATCTTACACACAGAGAGAATTCAAGAGAAAGAAAAAAATCCAGCGGATTCCTGGAAAATATCTACTAAAAATATCTACTAAGAGATACCCTAAGCAGGCCACAACCAATACAAGGTAAAGAAGGTCCAGAACAAACATGCCCAACCTGACTATACATGAACCAGTGAAAGGTTGGAAGATTTTCAAAAGGCGAGTAGCTATGCGAGTAGCCAGCAAGCTAAGCTGGCAAGTCCACATGGCACTGCACAATGTAGATTTATTGTTCGAGTTTAGGGGTCATCACCCACTGCTCCGTTACGTGCTATAGACTTCCTCCACATGTTCACATTAAGTTTTCCAGGACTGGAGTCTGGACAAAGAAAAACATGCAAGCAACATGCTAACTGAGCATATTTGACACGAGAAACCCTCAGGATGGAAATAAACAGAGATCTTTAATATTATTTTACAGTCGATTTGCAGAGCAGCTTTGTGTTTAACTGAACTGATTCTCCATTGTTATCACCTCCTTCTACTACAGAGTAGACATACATTGCCACCACTGTGAATGGAGCAGGACATTAAAGAATGAACTGTCAATGTTTTTTCAAGCAAGATAACAGACATATTAATTCACAACCTGCCTGACAACACATGAGGGGGTGACATTTGACATTTCAGCCTCACAGACAGAATCTGAAGCATGGGCTACTTAGCCATGTCTACCACGTCAACATCTCCAATATCATAATATCAAGCTGAGTTAGTACATCCACAGGACTCAGTGCCCCTCACACACAGAGGCTTTGTTTAACATAACATCAACATGTTTGGAAGACTGTTCCTGTATCTCCTCTTGAACATCTCTTCTACAAATCCAGAGGGGGGCCACAAAGATGATCAGAAGGCTGGAGCACCTCTTCTATGAGGACAGGCTATGAGAATTAGGATTGTTTAGCCTGGAGAATCGAAGGCTCTGGGGAGACCTTACAGTGGCCTTCTGGTACTTAAAGAAAACTGGAGAGGTACTTTTTGTAGAAAAGGACATGTAGTGATAGGACAAGGAGTAATGGTTTTAAAGTGAAAGAGGATAGATTTAGATGAGATATAAGGAAAAAATTCTTCACTATGAGGCTAGTGAGCCACTGTAACAGGTTGCCCAACAAGGCTGTGGATGCCTCGTCCCTGGGAGTGTTCAAAGGCCAGCATGGATGGGGCTTTGAGCAACTTGGCCTAGTGAGGGGTATCATGGCAGGGGGGGATGGAACTCGGTGATCTTTAAGGTCCCTTCCAACCCAAACCATTCTATGATTGTATGATTCTACGAAATAAAAAAAACTCACTTAAGCGTATTTCTGCTATAATGTCTTATACTGCAGGACCTCTATTCATTCTCTTTCCTTTCCTTCAGATTATACAATTGCTCGACGTATTTCCTGATGTATGGTCCCACAAATCAAAACACAATTCCAGAAGAGAAACTTAGCAGTAGAAGGATCACCAATGCCATCATTTCCCATCCAGCTGCATCTCCATGTTGACTCATACAAAGCCTGTTACTCCCAGTTCTTTTCTAGCTGGATGTTCCCCAGCCTACACCTCTGTAGCTATTTATTCCTCATGGTTTTCTTAATTACTGCTGTTTTTCTTGTTTGCACAAAGCATGCTACCCTGTTACAGAAAAAAATAAATAACAACAAACAACCCACTAAACTTGCTTGATGTGACTTGTTCAGACAAATGTATGTTGCCTGTGCTTACTAACAGATACCAGAACAAAAAAGAAAAAGCTGTAAGAACATGACAACACGCCCATACTGGACCAACAGTCCATCTAGCCTTGTATTCTGCGCCCACAGTAACTGCAAACTTATTCCTGGGGAAAGTCAAGTACAAGACAAGTACATTAGTCACCTTTGACAGCCCCCAATTATTTTCAGGTCAGGGGACTTCCTGTATATTCTTGTGATTGACTTTTGTTTACTAACTCTGAGTAGATTTTTCTTCCATAACGGTTCAGTCTCCTCACAAATGACTCCGAGTTTTTAAAAGCCAAAACACCCTTTGGAAGGAGCTCTGCTCCTGCTCTGTTGGTCTGGTCTGCTTCTGGAAGAATGAAATACTTTCTCCTCAAGTTCATTTTGAAACTGGTTGCTGACTTCTTTCAACCCTCCCCACTTTACATATTTACAGAGAAAGAGAATAATCGAACCCTTTTCTCCCAGACATTTAAGTCTTGCTAATAAGTTTATAATTCTCATTTCTACCACCCTTTCTCTTCTTTATAGAGATAAGTGCCATATTCTTTCTTTTTTTCCTCTCAGGTCTTCTAGAATATCTCCAACCACCATTACTTTAAATAAAACCTCATTGGGAGAATTTTTAGTGCTCTCACATGTTCCCTAATAACTACAGATACTAACTCAAGATAAAACTAGTCTGGAAAAAACAACCCAAACGAAACAAAACCATACCAGGCCTCCATTCTTGATCTGAAGACACAGAAGGTTGAAGAACACATTACTTTCTAGGGCAGACAGACCTCTTTCAGGGGTTGGTTGGATGTTGGGTTTTTTTTTATAATATGTAACTTCACTTAACTTGATGTTATCTTATTCATCTGCTGAGCCAAGAGATATATGCCTTAAATTTCTGCAGAGAACCACAGCTTGAGAGATTTGGTATTTCCTTACTGAACTAGGTATTTGTGTCAGGAATCAAAATCCTGAAGTATCAACAACAGCCTGCTCATGAGCCTTAAAAACTTTTGGAAATCTATAATTTCCCTTTGGTACTCAAAATAAAACATAATTGTTCTGAAATACTAACCCATGCTTTGGATAATAACTAGCGTCCTGAGACGCTTTTCCAAAAAAAAAAAAAAA
>NW_010432111.1:0-7566 GCF_000710305.1 Buceros rhinoceros silvestris
TAGTTTCATTGCCTTACAAAAATGAGGCTTAACAACTTAGAGGCATCTGAGAACATAGCTGTGTTGCTTCTGAGCTAGAAATCCACAAAGAACAGTACTATTTCGCATGAATTCCCTAGCAGAAATGCATCCACCTTGCAGACTTTTGCAAAGATGCATGTTACAGCATATGAAATAAGTAAATAAATGCCCTCCCCTACCCCAACCCCACTTTTTTAAAGACAAAAGCCCCTGAAAGTTCGTAAAAAGAGCAAGTTCAAATCACATCAGATCCTAAAAATTAAAGGTTGTTTCATCCCATCTTGTCCTTTTCTTTTATCTTTAAGCAATGCTTTCCAAGCTTTAGAATTTACTTTTCATTATAAAAAAAGGTAAAGTGTTTAACATGATACGCTTTCATTTAGTTTAGTACCAGTATTCCAGAAGATGAAAATCCTAAACCAAAGGTCACATTTGGTATAATGCTACGTAAATACCCAAGCCAAAAGTCTGACTGTAGCTGTCAGTTTGAAAGGAATGACTCTGGTTTCCCCGTATACATATGGATACAATGGGTGAGCATTTACGCATTTCTTTTGGTTCCCTGTATTATTGTGCGCAATAATTAAGATGTCATTACATCTCTTTTCTCATCCATCTTTGCTTTTCTCCCTCCCTTTTTGTTTTAAATTACCTCTTACATCCGCACTGATATTGATCCATTTACATTTTTCAGGGATAAAAAATTTTTGAAACTTTTTCTACAGTTTTCTGCTAAGAAATCTATGTTTTTTGAAGTCATTCTTTCTTCTTCTCCTGTATGCTATCTGTGTGTACCCATCTGAAAACCAAACCGAGGAATTACAAAACACATTTCAGTCAGTTTGAGTGAAATCAGTTTAGCAGAATACATGTCACACCAGTTAAATTAGTTATATTCTTGTGCTAAATATCCTGCAGGTTTTTTACAAACAGATTTCATGACATTCTGTTACTTAGGCTCCCGAAAACAAACACGTGACAAGAAATATTAGGCAAAGAAAAAGAGCCTTCCCTTTTCAAAATATGTTATACATTTTTATTATGCAGCTTGCCTTTAGGAACAATTTTTTGAAGTATGATTAGTATTTTCAGAACAGATGTACTTCAGGCCTGAACCAACAGCAACCCTTCTATTGAATTCCATAGTATGACTTTACTTCTTTTTTTTTTAAAAAAAAAGGCGAGTAAAAGAAATTGTATTCCTTTTCCCCATCCAAAGCACAAAACTTACCAGTGAAATTTCCACCTATTACATAGGGAATGACGCCCCCTGGCCATATTCTTTCTGTTCGTGATGTAGCAGCTCTGGGAAATCGGATTTTCTCATTTTTCCCTGAGAATTTTACAGTAGTTCTTCCTTTAGATGTATTATTTTGCTCAAAGCCTGTCATGAGAATTAAAACACTGAATGAGATCACACACACACACAAAAAAAAAACCAAAACAACCCAACAATTATTTTCCAGCAGGTTGAAGTCAGATTGTTTCTTTATAATGGCCCTTCAAAAGCAGGCCATTGCTGTTACGCAAGTCTATCATCACTTCATTTTCTGAGAAATGTTTGAAATGAAGAGTCTAAGTCTTAATTTTTCAAACATATCTGAGTAACAATTTGCACATAAATTTATCAACTTGAAAGTACATTGCAGAATTTTATCTAAATTTGCTCATATTTTTAAAAAAAATCATATTCCTTGTGTATTTTTTTTAATAAATATATTAGGATTTAGGATTTTTTCAGCAAAGATAAACAGACTTTGGACAGATCCAAAATAACCACAGCATTCACTGGCCCTTTCATTTTAATTGCAAGATCCGGAAAAAGCAAATGCATGACCATCCCTAAAAGCACTGGACAGAAAGAAGCCCTTAAAGTATTACATTGGCTTTTATTATCAGAAATTACAAGGAAAAAAAATAGATAAAATATTTGCAAAGTTATATCCACATGGAAAAAGTCAGAGAGAGTAATTTCTCCCTCTGGTCTCCATCACCTGTAGCTGTTACCAGTAGATACATTTTCAAATGAAAATGTAATTTTGATAGTAACTCTACAACACTTCAGGATGCAAATACACATTTTTCCTAAACAAGTGTTTTGGAACTCTGCGGATAAGTATTACTCATAGCTGGAAATTCTTTACAAGACCAAAAAATGTCTACTATTTTTCAAAGATTTTATCACCATTCATCCTATTACAGGCAAGTCTTCCTCATACCAGCTGAAACTTACTGTGACAATAGAACAGGATAAGGATAGTTAGACAAGGACTTGCACACCATAACAGGTGCTTCTGAAATAATTTATAACTAGTAGGCACATAAGGGCAGCTGATTAAAACAAATCACTTGAAACGGGGTCAGCAAAGCCCCTACAAGAGGAGTTGAAGTCTCATTCCTTATTGAAGAGCACACCTTCCCTCTGCGGGTGTGCCCTGTGATACCAGTCTCACAGTAAGTGTTAATGGCTCTGTCAGAACCAGGGATGACCCAGAGCAGGATCATTGCACTGTATCTTCAGGTAGCCCCAGGGCTGGGACAGCAGCAGAAGGAAGAAAGGGGAAAAGCTACAGTACAAGACTGCGAGAAAGCTCCTGCTACACAGGAAGAAAAGCCTGACTTTGAAACAACTAACGTGTCACTTGAATTATCTCAGAAATTATACAGAAAATTTCAGGGTTTAAAACAACCACTCAGGTAAAGCAAATAGTTTATTCTTGTAATTAAGTAAGTGTGTAAATGAGAATTACACAACAGTCTACAACACAGGTAGAAGCCAGCGAAAAACTATTGTTACACTTAATATGCAATCATTACTGAACCACATCTCGTGCTAATATGGATGTTTTACCATTCAAATTCTTTATCAATTTCTTTTGAACTAGAAGAAATCTCTGCCAAGTTGCATCCAAAAGATTACAAGCCTTTATGCAATATTAAAATTGTAATTCTCTTATAAAGAATAGAGATTATATACCAGGGCACATCTGCAAAGGCAGTTACTGCTCTGGTTTATCTTACAATATATGTAGTAAGGCATTTAGACATAATCTAGTGTGATTACAACAGATTTTTACATATTTTCCTTTCTGAGGTTGAGGCTTCATGACATCAAAGTGAATCTCCTTGCATTAAATATGGTGAGTAAACTCAGCCAGTATTAACAGGGATTACACTTACATAGCCCGCTGAATTCAACTATGTTCATACTGGCAAGAGAATGATTAGTATAAAAATGTGTTTGCTCAGTGTAATACACCATAAATGCTTCAGACACAGTATGAATCATCAGAATGTCCCAACTGGATCCAGAAAAAGAAAACCAAAACAAACATAAAATATGCAGCATAGCCTACCTGTACTGAAAAGACATCGTATTGATACCAGCTGCACTGCTAACTGTGAACACAGCCATATGAAAAAGCCAAGGAATTTTTAACATGTGATTTAAAACTACATATTTCACCTTCCAGATCTGATGCTGGAAATAGACCTCCAAGAAAATGCAAGAGAGAACAAATCTTTTCCTTACTACTCTTGTACTGTTGATTTTACAGTTTGTTTCTGCCAATAGTAATACAGAAAGGCTTTAAAGCGTTAAAGTACTATCATAATTAATGTCCATGATACATTATCACATCAGGCAACCTGCTAATTTAAACAGTGAAAATACCAGAGCCAAATCTTCTTATCCTGTCTATAAGCTGATAGAGGGCACCTCGTTTTTTTGACATTCCATGCTCTCCGAAGCCACCTTTAAAAAGAAAAAAAAAAAAGAATTTTACAAAAGTTAAAAACTTGGAAACTTACACCTACAGCAACTAGATAGCCTAAAGAGATTAGAAAATACCCTGTAAAAACCATGATGTGTTTTAAAGGAAGTTTTACATTCTTCAATGACTCACACAAATTCTACAAGCATTCATGACAATGAAATAAAAACACATTTTTAACTGAAAATTTTTCTAATATGCATTCCAGAATGTAAGCCAACACGTCTTTGTTATTCAGACAAGTCATGACAATTACATCATCTAATTATTATTTACAGCTTTTTTTCTTCCTGGTGACCTTGACATCCTCAGAGCCATATTGACTGACAGCTAAAAGCCTTACTCTCACAGAAATTTCCTGAATGCATGCCATAATCTTCTCATTTAAAGGGAGGGGAAAAAGGGAAAGCAAACACCAGAAGTTTCATCGGGGGGAAAAAAAAAACCACAAAAACAAACCAACAAAACTGTTACAAACTTAGTATTGCTGATTTTACCGTGAAAGATTTGGTTTTTCTTTGTCAGCATGCAAATAGATGTCAACACACTCTAAAGACTTTGAAAGATCACATGCCTGTGTATATCCCAGTAAGACCTTGCACACATACTGATGTCTGTTGTCATTTCAGCAATCAATAAACAAGAAAAACTAAGCTATTAAGTAATTGATTACAACATTTACAGTGCCATTTACGGAAATGCAACACATTTCTAGGTTTCCTGCATACATTTGATGCATCTGCCACATACTCCCTTCACATACCAACCTTTTGTGGATGGAAGTGCCTTTGAAACACCAGTAAACCAGAAGAACAGTTCTAATACTGCACTAGTCAATAAATTGTTAAGAATTGTTCAAAAAGTTTTGTGAATTTCAGAAGCTTATAATAGGTTGTATTGTAAAATTCAACATCTGTTATAGGACATGAGAGATCTCAAACTACTTTTAGTAGTAGTAAAAAGTAAAAGTAGCAAAAGTAAAAAGAAATAAAAGAACCATTGAAATCTCCAAATACTACTAAAAAGACCTTTTCCAACTTCCCATAAAAACTTTCACTATATATGTGGAAAATGTATTTATTAAACAGCAAGTTTAAATCGTATTATAGATGAGAAAATTCCATATAAGGCAAGTGAGTGTGTGGCTGCTCACTGAATAACAATGTGCCTAATTATTTGGATTACACTGTCACATATTTGCTGGCTCCCTTGAGAAAAATTTTCCAAATTTTTTAAAACATTTTAGAGAGATGAGGTAATAGTTCAACACATTCCTTTCCAACAAGTTATATGGTAAGTATAACATATGCTACAGAGAATATAACAACTCCATTCCTTGTATTGACCATCATTAATGTAATTGTCTCTTACATTAACATTCTCCTTATTAAAACATATAGCTAAAAATTTCAAATAAATATTTAAAAATTATTGAAGGCATCAACTGCCACAAACGTAACAGAAAAACAATCCATTATTTACTTAAAAACTATTGTAATTATTTCTAGAAAAAACTACTAAACAATAATTTCCATGTTAACACAGCCTGTGTGTTCCATTCAGTGAAAACCTGAAAAATCTGTCTCGTATCAATAATATTCAGCCTTGTCAAGCCACAGCCTAATAAAAGCTTAAAAAAAAAAAACTAAAAAAAAAAACCTTAGTTCCTGCATCTTCTCATACTTCAGGCAGGAGAAGGATACTTTTGGCAGTTTGGACCCATAATAATATACACATAACAATTTTATCAGCTTTATTACTGTTTCTGTTTACAGTGATTATGCGTGTTGCTTGGACAAAACGACAAATAAAATGGCAGAGGCACACTGAGAAGCTCACAGATTACATATCTGACCCCTCAAATCCAGGCAGATAATCCTCTCCAAAATAAAAGTCACATAAAGTGAATGACATCAGTGAGCCTCAGGGGTTTTAACCAGTAGTTGCAATGAAAAATGTGACTCCGCAACTGCATCTTGACGGTTTACACCCAAGTATCTAACCCTCCTACCTGATGTCACCTTTAGTTTGTGAAGATTAACAACAGAAAGTGCTCAGAAATCGAGCTTGTAATTAATAGACATTGTGTCTGTAACTAAGATAAAATATTGTCTTCTATTTTACAGATCTTTTACATTCCTTTTACAGCTGCTACCTAATATCAACTAGTCAGCTGGGTTTTGCAATTTACTCCTTTGGAAATGAGAGGGGGGAAAGCACAGTAGGCTGTGCAGTTTGCAAAAACTCAGCGCCTAGTGTATGTACCAAAATGTTGTAAATTTAGAAAAATAATTAGAAATGTAAAGTGTAGAGTTGTCCAACTGTTTTTAACAAAATCACTGACCACTGCAGTTGTATTGACTCGTTTTGTGCAACAAAGGTAGAAAAACGTGATCCAAATGCATTAGTAGTCCCCAATAGGATGACTCGATGTCCTGAATAGGATACTGTCCACAGGAAAAGACTGCACAAATGTCAAGATGGGCAAGGAAACAAAATAACAGAATATTAAATCTTATTTTTAAAAAAGGTTAGAAATGTGTGTTTTTTCTGTGGCAATTGACCAGAAAAATAATTCTGTGGTGAAAAAGAAAAAAAATAGAAGAGCAAGAAGAAAAAGCAAAGTCAGCAGGCTAAAGTAATCACTTGACTGCATCCACTTTAAGGGGAAGTCACCAACCTTGTTCTCCACATTTTGTCAGCAAAACCAGTGCCTGACATACCTTTGAAGCCAATTAAAACTATTTGTTTGGAGGAGAGGGGGGCGGGAAAACCATAAACTCTATTAACATTTTTAAATCTAGTGTTGATCTAGAAATAATCAGATATGTGCCTGCCTTGAAAAAAGCAAATGGCTTTAAAAGGAGATAAAAAAATTAAGTTATTATAAAAATAGTCTAATCACAACATCTAACTAGGAATAGTAAAATTATTTTAAATACATTGATACTGAAAGATTAAATTGAAAACTGTTTCTTTGGTCTGAAAAATTCCATTCTGATCATTCCTCAAAGTGATCCCTATTTCCATACATGAGGAATCATCAAGTTAATGTTAGCTCAGTTCAGGAACATAAGAGAAAATAAATTTCAATTACACATTTATCTTTTTCTAATAGCATTTTCCCACACTTTTCCTAAATAACTTGGCTTTTTTCATACCATAACCTGAAAGTTTACAAATTCTTAGCTATGAATTTACAAATCAGAACCTGAAAGCATAGAACTTTAGACATTAGATACGCATCCCTTTAGACATGGATTATGTTTTCTCTCTCTCTCACACACATATATATATTTACACATAAATAATATCTCTGTATCTATCTGTCTGAATATCCAACTGCCTATGTTAGTCAGATTGCATCTTCTGGCACTAATGCTCTCTCTGTTAACAATAGCAAACAAATATGCATTAAAATGTCAGACGAATAGTTGTTCTTTAGACAAGGAAAATTCTAGCAAGGATGACGTGTTCTTGTGTTGCTCCTAGATCTGGGTACAGATCTGGACAGAACTGAAAAAAGAGCAAAAGGAGGGACTGTAATCCAAGACTCCCAGTCTCATCTCCAAGATTACACATATGTTCTCCATAGGGTGTTTGGGCTCTGCTATCAGGAACTTTTAGCATTGAAGGCAAAGCTTTGTACAATTTCCTGTCCCACACGCAGAGCAGACTTACGTTTCCTACCACCTTCTGCTCTTCCATTCAAGATATTTTTAAACCAGAAATGCCAGAATAAAATTAAATTTTTAGCTTTCTTCTTTCTTTC